>NC_068435.1:5665184-5767684 GCF_023373465.1 Oncorhynchus keta | reverse complement strand
TAGATGTTAGTGTAGAGCTGAATGTTAGATGTCAGTGTAGAGCTGAAGGTTAGATGTCAGTGTAGAGATGAAGGTTAGATGTCAGTCTAGAGCTGAAGGTTAGATGTCAGTGTAGAGCTGAAGGTTAGATGTCAGTGTAGAGATGAAGGTTAGATGTCAGTCTAGAGCTGAAGGTTAGATGTCAGTCTAGAGCTGAAGGTTAGATGTTAGTGTAGAGATGAAGGTTAGATGTCAGTCTAGAGCTGAAGGTTAGATGTCAGTGTAGAGATGAAGGTTAGATGTCAGTGTAGAGCTGAAGATTAGATGTCAGTCTAGAGCTGAAGGTTAGATGTCAGTGTAGAGATGAAGGTTAGATGTCAGTGTAGAGCTGAAGGTTAGATGTCAGTCTAGAGCTGAAGGTTAGATGTCAGTGTAAAGATGAAGGTTAGATGTCAGTGTAGAGCTGAAGGTTAGATGTCAGTCTAGAGCTGAAGGTTAGATGTCAGTGTAGAGATGAAGGTTAGATGTCAGTGTAGAGCTGAAGGTTAGATGTCAGTCTAGAGCTGAAGGTTAGATGTCAGTCTAGAGCTGAAGGTTAGATGTCAGTGTAGAGATGAAGGTTAGATGTCAGTGTAGAGCTGAAGGTTAGATGTCAGTCTAGAGCTGAAGGTTAGATAAAGCTCTTCTAACATTGAATGTTTCTTTATGCATTAATGTTGAACGATGACTGAGATTTTGTGACCTCTCTCTCTCTCACCCTCTCCATTTCCCCTCCTGTCTCTCCCCCTCCCCATCTCCCCTCTCATCTTCTCCCCTTTCTCTCCCCCTTTCCCCACCCTTTCCATTTCTCTCTATTTCTCCCCCCCTCTCCCCACCCTCTCCATTTCTCTCTATTTCTCCCCCTCCCCCTCTCTCTCATCCTCTCAATTTTTCTCCCCCCTCTCCCCACCCTCTCCATTTCTCTCCCCCTCCCCTCTCTCTGTCTCTCCCCCTCTCCATTTCTCTCCCCCTATCCTCATCCTCTCCATTTCTCTCCCCCTCCCCTCTCCCCTCTCCCCTCTCTCTGTCTCTCTGTCTCTCCCCCCTCTCCCCATCCTCTCTATTTCTCCCCCTCTCCCTCTTCCCACCCTCTCTATTTCTCCCCCTCTCCCTCTCCCCACCCTCTCCATTTCTCTCTGTCTCTCCCCCCTCTCCCCACCCTCTCTATTTATCCCCCTCTCCCTCTTCCCACCCTCTCCATTTCTCTCTATTTCTCCCCCTCTCCCCACCCTCTCCATTTTTCTCCATTTCTCTCCCCCTCCCCTCTCTCTGTCTCTCCCCCTCTCCTCATCCTCTCCATTTATCTCCCCCTCTCCTCATCCTCTCCATTTCTCTCCCCCTCCCCGTCTCCCCTCTCCCCTCTCTCTGTCTCTCTGTCTCTCCCCTCTCTCCCCACCCTCTCTATTTCTCCCCCTCCCCCTCTCCCCACCCTCTCTATTTCTCCCTCTCTATTTCTCCCTCTTCCCACCCTCTCCATTTGTCTCTATTTCTCCCCCTCTCCCCACCCTCTCCATTTCTCTCTCAACCTCTCCCCCTCCCCTCACCCCTCTCTGCATGACACTGTGTGCCTCCTCCTCTCAGCTGCCATACTGGTGACCCAGCTCACGACTCCGTACCTCCGCATCGTACCAGCGGCTGGTGACGACCAACTAACAGGTTAGATTCTCTGCCCATGTTTCCAGTAGAGGTTGTAACATGGACTGTCCTGTTCTCCCAGCCTAAGTGCCTGGTTCTGAGATACTGGTGTACAGCTATAAGGGCTATGTCTATTTCTTCAGTTGTCTGTGTTTTGTTTGTTGTGTTTGTTGTGTTTGTTTTGTTTGTTTGTGGTGTTTGTTGTGTTTGTTTGTTTTGTTTGTTGTGTTTGTTTGTTGTGTTTGTTGTGTTTGTTTAGTTTGTTTGTGGTGTTTGTTGTGTTTGTTTGTTTTGTTTGTTGTGTTTGTTTGTTGTGTTTGTTTGTTTGTTTTGTTTGTTGTGTTTGTTGTGTTTGTTTTGTTTGTTTGTGGTGTTTGTTGTGTTTGTTTGTTTTGTTTGTTGTGTTTGTTGTGTTTGTTTTGTTGTGTTTGTGGTGTTTGTTGTGTTTGTTTGTTTTGTTTGTTGTGTTTGTTGTGTTTGTTTGTTGTGTTTGTTTTGTTGTGTTTGTTGTGTTTGTTTGTTGTGTTTGTTTGTTGTGTTTGTTGTGTTTGTTTGTTGTGTTTGTTGTGTTTGTTGTGTTTGTTTTGTTTGTTGTGTTTGTTGTGTTTGTTGTGTTTGTTGTGTTTGTTTGTTGTGTTTGTTGTGTTTGTTGTGTTTGTTGTGTTTGTTGTGTTTGTTGTGTTTGTTTGTTGTGTTTGTTGTGTTTTTTTGTTGTGTTTGTTGTATTTGTTGTGTTTGTTTTGTTTGTGGTGTTTGTTGTGTTTGTTTGTTGTGTTTGTTGTGTTTGTTTTGTTTGTTTGTTGTGTTTGTTGTGTTTGTTGTGTTTGTTTTGTTGTGTTTGTGGTGTTTGTTGTGTTTGTTGTGTTTGTTGTGTTTGTTTTGTTGTGTTTGTTGTGTTTGTTTTGTTGTGTTTGTTGTGTTTGTTGTGTTTGTTGTGTTTGTTGTGTTTGTTGTGTTTGTTGTGTTTGTTTTGTTTGTTTGTTGTGTTTGTTGTGTTTGTTGTGTTTGTTGTGTTTGTTTTGTTGTGTTTGTGGTGTTTGTTGTGTTTGTTTGTTTTGTTTGTTGTGTTTGTTGTGTTTGTTGTGTTTATGGTGTTTGTTGTGTTTGTTTGTTTGTTTGTTTTGTTGTGTTTGTGGTGTTTGTGGTGTTTGTTGTGTTTGTTTGTTTGTTGTGTTTGTTTGTTTGTTGTGTTTGTTTGTTTTGTTTGTTGTGTTTGTGGTGTTTGTTGTGTTTGTGGTGTTTGTTGTGTTTGTTTGTTTTGTTTGTTGTGTTTGTTGTGTTTGTTGTGTTTGTGGTGTTTGTGGTGTTTGTTGTGTTTGTGGTGTTTGTTGTGTTTGTTTGTTTTGTTTGTTGTGTTTGTTGTGTTTGTGGTGTTTGTGGTGTTTGTTTGTTTGTTGTGTTTGTTTGTTTGTTGTGTTTGTTTGTTTTGTTTGTTGTGTTTGTGGTGTTTGTTGTGTTTGTTTGTTTGTTGTGTTTGTTGTGTTTGTGGTGTTTGTGGTGTTTGTTTGTTTGTTGTGTTTGTTTGTTTGTTGTGTTTGTTTGTTTTGTTTGTTGTGTTTGTGGTGTTTGTTGTGTTTGTTTGTTTGTTGTGTTTGTTTGTTTGTTGTGTTTGTTTTGTTTGTTGTGTTTGTTGTGTTTGTTGTGTTTGTTTGTGGTGTTTGTTGTGTTTGTTGTGTTTGTTTGTGGTGTTTGTTGTGTTTGTTGTGTTTGTTGTGTTTGTTTGTGGTGTGTGTTGTGTTTGTTGTGTTTGTTTGTGGTGTTTGTTTGTGGTGTTTGTTGTGTTTGTTTGTGGTGTTTGTTTGTTTGTTTTGTTTGTTTATTTTGTTTGTTGTGTTTGTTGTGTTTGTTTGTTTGTTTTGTTTGTTGTGTTTGTTGTCTTTGTTTGTGGTGTTTGTTGTGTTTGTGGTGTTTGTTGTGTTTGTTTGTTTTGTTTGTTGTGTTTGTTGTGTTTGTTGTGTTTGTGGTGTTTGTTGTGTTTGTGTTTGTGTTTTGTTTGTTTTGTTTGTTGTGTTTGTTGTGTTTGTGGTGTTTGTGGTGTTTGTTTGTTTGTTGTGTTTGTTTGTTTGTTGTGTTTGTTTGTTTTGTTTGTTGTGTTTGTGGTGTTTGTTGTGTTTGTTTGTTTGTTGTGTTTGTTTGTTTGTTGTGTTTGTTTTGTTTGTTGTGTTTGTTTGTGTGTTTGTTGTGTTTGTTTGTGGTGTTTGTTGTGTTTGTTGTGTTTGTTTGTTTGTTTGTGGTGTTTGTTGTGTTTGTTGTGTTTGTTGTGTTTGTTTGTGGTGTGTGTTGTGTTTGTTGTGTTTGTTTGTGGTGTTTGTTTGTGGTGTTTGTTGTGTTTGTTTGTGGTGTTTGTTTGTTTGTTTTGTTTGTTTATTTTGTTTGTTGTGTTTGTTGTGTTTGTTTGTTTGTTTTGTTTGTTTGTTTTGTTTGTTGTGTTTGTTGTCTTTGTTTGTGGTGTTTGTTGTGTTTGTTTGTTGTGTTTGTTGTGTTTGTTGTGTTTGTTTGTTGTGTTTGTTTTGTTTGTTTGTTGTGTTTGTTTGTTGTGTTTGTTGTGTTTGTTGTGTTTGTTTGTTGTGTTTGTTGTGTTTGTTTTGTTTGTTGTGTTTGTTTGTTGTGTTTGTTTTGTTTGTTTTGTTTGTTGTGTTTGTTTGTTGTGTTTGTTGTGTTTGTTTTGTTTATTGTGTTTGTTGTGTTTGTTGTGTTTGTGGTGTTTGTTGTGTTTGTTGTGAATAAAAAGTTATGCCAGTACACCTGTACCTATGATGAAGCATCCTCGCTGTGTTACAGTACATAAAATACCTCTTTTTAACTTACAATCCTCATGTCATGTGTTGAATCTGGAGATTTTCCTACAGAAGTCAATCCCTTTCATTAAATATGTATAATATTATATCAATAATATCCTATTTTTCCGTTTGGTATTTAGTGTCCGGTGCTGTAGCTATGACAGGACTAAGCATTGTAAATACATTATCTCCTGTGTTCTTCATCAGACACAGTAGATCTGTGTATCTTTCCTGACATCCGACACCAATATCCCTAGACTGATACTAGAGGTGTAGTGGGGGGGGGGGGGTTAATAGTAGCATCCTAAACAGGGCCGTTTGTGTGATATAGTATCGTAGTTCTGGTGTGGTTAAAAGACCCATGCAGTAAAATCTCTCTTTTGTTTCATGTATTTGGCCGTAGAACTGCTACTGTAACTTGTGTGATTTCTTGAAACCTTAATTCAACCTCCATATGGGGATGAAATGGAGAACCCCCCTGTTTCAGCAGTAAACTGTGTTCTCTTCTATAGGGATTCAACAGTCCACTATATCAATATTCAACTGTTATCGATGACCTGTCTTCCCGAAAAAAGTCAATAGAGTCAGTCTAACAGGACATGTTAGAGCAGATTGGTTATAAATACATGTTCTACTGACTGACTGACTGACTGACTGACTGACTGACTGACTGACTGACTGACTGACTGGTTGGCTGACTGACTGGCTGGTTGGCTGGCTGGCTGACTGACTGGTTGGCTGACTGACTGGCTGACTGGCTGGTTGGCTGACTGACTGGCTGGCTGACTGGTTGGTTGGCTGACTGACTGACTGGAGGGCTGACTGGTTGGCTGACTGACTGACTGACTGACTGGCTGGCTGACTGGTTGGCTGACTGGCTGGCTGGCTGGCTGGCTGACTGGCTGACTGGCTGGCTGGCTGACTGGTTGGCTGGCTGGCTGATTGGCTGGCTGACTGATTGGCTGGCTGACTGACTGGTTGGCTGACTGGTTGGCTGGCTGGCTGGCTGAGTGGCTGGCTGGCTGACTGGTTGGCTGGCTGGCTGATTGGCTGGCTGACTGATTGGCTGGCTGACTGGTTGGCTGGCTGGCTGGCTGGCTGACTGTCTGGCTGGCTGGCTGGCTGACTGGCTGGCTGGCTGGCTGACTGGTTGGCTGGCTGGCTGATTGGCTGGCTGACTGATTGACTGACTGACTGACTGGTTGGCTGGCTGACTGTCTGGCTGGCTGACTGATTGGCTGGCTGACTGGCTGGCTGGCTGACTGTCTGGCTGGCTGGCTGACTGTAACACCAGGAGCCATTGAGACGTTACACCTCATGTTTAGAAAGATAGATGTGTTTGTCTACTTGTTGTTGTTGTGATGTTGATAATATAGGAGCGACCACCCATAAGCCTGCCGCGGTAGAGCCAGAGAAACAGACTGACCATACAGTGAAGATAGCCGGAGTCATCGCTGGCATCCTCCTCTTCGTCATTATCTTCCTCGGAGTCGTCCTCCTCATGAAGAAAAGGTCAGCCATTTTGTATAAGAGCTACATGTTGTGTTTTATCACTACGATGCCAATATGACACAGTCAGACAAACTGCCGAGAACTAACATTGAGTTTACACATTATTCCATAAACACAATATGAGATAAATGTGGACATCTAGTCTCTAAGAACAAGACTTTTGTTGTTACTCCCGACAATACTCCCTATTCGCTTTTTCGTCCTCAGAAGAGCTGTGGCAGCGTCGCTGTCGAATGTAAATAATTAATTTGATTATGTTGATACGCTACATTACGGCTGTTTACGGCTAAATGAGAAACAGTTTGCTATGAAACATGAATGTCTCCAATGCCCCATCATACAACAGGCATTAAACTAACCCCAACCCCATTCAATGACACTGGGTTGGAGATAGGAGGAAAAGGGAGAGGCCTATAGAAGGGAAGATAAAGAATAGGAGATAAGTAGGAAATAATGAGAGAGAGAGAGAGAGAGAGAGCCTAGCGAGAGAGAGAGAGCCTAGAGAGAGAGAGACTAGAGAGAGAGAGAGAGAGAGAGAGAGAGAGAGAGAGAGCCTAGCGAGAGAGAGAGAGCCTAGAGAGAGAGAGACTAGAGAGAGTGAGAGAGAGAGAGAGAGAGAGACTAAAGAGAGAGAGAGAGAGAGAGAGAGAGCCGAGAGAGAGAGAGAGAGAGAGCCTAGAGAGAGAGAGAGAGAGCCTAGAGAGAGAGAGAGAGCCTAGAGAGAGAGAGACTAGAGAGAGAGAGAGAGCCTAGAGAAAGATCAAATCCCCGAGCTGACAAGGTAAAAATCTGAACTAGGCAGTTAACCCATTGTTCTCCGGTAGGCCATCATTGTAAATGCGAATTTGTTCTTAATTGACTTGCCTAGTTAAGAAAAAAAGGGTGAGGCAAGGAGAGAGTTTTTCTATATGTACTGTAGCTTCAGGTACTATAGATACTATACGGGAGGTGGGCTTCAGGTACTATAGATACTATACGGGAGGAGGGCTTCAGGTACTATAGATACTATAGGGAGGAGGGCTTCAGGTACTATAGATACTATACGGGAGGTGGGCTTCAGGTACTATAGATACTATACGGGAGGAGGGCTTCAGGTACTATAGATACTATAGGGAGGAGGGCTTCAGGTACTATAGATACTATACGGGAGGTGGGCTTCAGGTACTATAGATACTATACGGGAGGAGGGCTTCAGGTACTATAGATACTATATGGGAGGAGGGCTTCAGGTACTATAGATACTATACGGGAGGTGGGCTTCAGGTACTATAGATACTATACGGGAGGAGGGCTTCAGGTACTATAGATACTATACGGGAGGTGGGCTTCAGGTACTATAGATACTATACGGGAGGTGGGCTTCAGGTACTATAGATACTATACGGGAGGAGGGCTTCAGGTACTATAGATACTATAGGGAGGAGGGCTTCAGGTACTATAGATACTATACGGGAGGAGGGCTTCAGGTACTATAGATACTATACGGGAGGAGGGCTTCAGGTACTATAGATACTATACGGGAGGTGGGCTTCAGGTACTATAGATACTATACGGGAGGTGGGCTTCAGGTACTATAGATACTATACGGGAGGTGGGCTTCAGGTACTATAGATACTATACGGGAGGTGGGCTTCAGGTACTATAGATACTATACGGGAGGAGGGCTTCAGGTACTATAGATACTATAGGGAGGAGGGCTTCAGGTACTATAGATACTATACGGGAGGAGGGCTTCAGGTACTATAGATACTATACGGGAGGAGGGCTTCAGGTACTATAGATACTATACGGGAGGTGGGCTTCAGGTACTATAGATACTATACGGGAGGTGGGCTTCAGGTACTATAGATACTATACGGGAGGTGGGCTTCAGGTACTATAGATACTATACGGGAGGAGGGCTTCAGGTACTATAGATACTATACGGGAGGAGGGCTTCAGGTACTATAGATACTATACGGGAGGAGGGCTTCAGGTACTATAGATACTATACGGGAGGAGGGCTTCAGGTACTATAGATACTATACGGGAGGAGGGCTTCAGGTACTATAGATACTATACGGGAGGAGGGCTTCAGGTACTATAGATACTATACGGGAGGTGGGCTTCAGGTACTATAGATACTATACGGGAGGAGGGCTTCAGGTACTATAGATACTATATGGGAGGTGGGCTTCAGGTACTATAGATACTATACGGGAGGAGGGCTTCAGGTACTATAGATACTATAGGGAGGAGGGCTTCAGGTACTATAGATACTATACGGGAGGAGGGCTTCAGGTACTATAGATACTATACGGGAGGAGGGCTTCAGGTACTATAGATACTATACGGGAGGAGGGCTTCAGGTACTATAGATACTATACGGGAGGAGGGCTTCAGGTACTATAGATACTATATGGGAGGAGGGCTTCAGGTACTATAGATACTATACGGGAGGAGGGCTTCAGGTACTATAGATACTATACGGGAGGTGGGCTTCAGGTACTATAGATACTATACGGGAGGAGGGCTTCAGGTACTATAGATACTATACGGGAGGAGGGCTTCAGGTACTATAGATACTATACGGGAGGAGGGCTTCAGGTACTATAGATACTATATGGGAGGAGGGCTTCAGGTACTATAGATACTATACGGGAGGAGGGCTTCAGGTACTATAGATACTATACGGGAGGTGGGCTTCAGGTACTATAGATACTATACGGGAGGAGGGCTTCAGGTACTATAGATACTATACGGGAGGTGGGCTTCAGGTACTATAGATACTATACGGGAGGAGGTACTATAGATACTATACGGGAGGAGGGCTTCAGGTACTATAGATACTATACGGGAGGAGGGCTTCAGGTACTATAGATACTATACGGGAGGAGGGCTTCAGGTACTATAGATACTATACGGGAGGTGGGCTTCAGGTACTATAGATACTATACGGGAGGTGGGCTTCAGGTACTATAGATACTATACGGGAGGAGGGCTTCAGGTACTATAGATACTTACAGGTACTATAGATACTATACGGGAGGAGGGCTTCAGGTACTATAGATACTATACGGGAGGAGGGCTTCAGGTACTATAGATACTATACGGGAGGAGGGGAGGGCTTCAGGTACTATAGATACTATACGGGAGGAGGGCTTCAGGTACTATAGATACTATACGGGAGGTGGGCTTCAGGTACTATAGATACTATACGGGAGGTGGGCTTCAGGTACTATAGATACTATACGGGAGGAGGGCTTCAGGTACTATAGATACTATACGGGAGGAGGGCTTCAGGTACTATAGATACTATACGGGAGGAGGGCTTCAGGTACTATAGATACTATACGGAGGAGGGCTTCAGGTACTATAGATACTATACGGGAGGAGGGCTTCAGGTACTATAGATACTATACGGGAGGAGGGCTTCAGGTACTATAGATACTATACGGGAGGAGGGCTTCAGGTACTATAGATACTATACGGGAGGAGGGCTTCTATAGATACTATACGGGAGGTACTATAGATACTATATGGGAGAGAGGGCTTAGATACTATAGATAGGTACTAGATACTATAGGGAGGAGGGCTTCAGGTACTATAGATACTATACGGGAGGAGGGCTTCAGGTACTATAGATACTATACGGGAGGAGGGCTTCAGGTACTATAGATACTATACGGGAGGAGGGCTTCAGGTACTATAGATACTATACGGGAGGAGGGCTTCAGGTACTATAGATACTATACGGGAGGAGGGCTTCAGGTACTATAGATACTATACGGGAGGAGGGCTTCAGGTACTATAGATACTATACGGGAGGAGGGCTTCAGGTACTATAGATACTATACGGGAGGAGGGCTTCAGGTACTATAGATACTATACGGGAGGAGGGCTTCAGGTACTATAGATACTATACGGGAGGAGGGCTTCAGGTACTATAGATACTATACGGAGGAGGGCTTCAGGTACTATAGATACTATACGGGAGGAGGGCTTCAGGTACTATAGATACTATACGGGAGGAGGGCTTCAGGTACTATAGATAGGTACTATAGACGGGAGGAGGGCTTCAGGTACTATAGATACTATACGGGAGGAGGGCTTCAGGTACTATAGATACTATACGGGAGGAGGGCTTCAGGTACTATAGATACTATATGGGAGGAGGGCTTCAGGTACTATAGATACTATAGGGAGGAGGGCTTTAGGTACTATAGATACTATACGGGAGGTGGGCTTCAGGTACTATAGATACTATACGGGAGGAGGGCTTCAGGTACTATAGATACTATACGGGAGGAGGGCTTCAGGTACTATAGATACTATACGGGAGGAGGGCTTCAGGTACTATAGATACTATACGGGAGGAGGAGGGCTTAGATAGGTACTATAGATACTATACGGGAGGAGGGCTTCAGGTACTATAGATACTATACGGGAGGTGGGCTTCAGGTACTATAGATACTATACGGGAGGAGGGCTTCAGGTACTATAGATACTATACGGGAGGAGGGCTTCAGGTACTATAGATACTATACGGGGGTGGGCTTCAGGTACTATAGATACTATACGGGAGGAGGGCTTCAGGTACTATAGATACTATACGGGAGGTGGGCTTCAGGTACTATAGATACTATACGGGAGGAGGGCTTCAGGTACTATAGATACTATACGGGAGGAGGGCTTCAGGTACTATAGATACTATACGGGAGGAGGGCTTCAGGTACTATAGATACTATACGGGAGGTGGGCTTCAGGTACTATAGATACTATACGGGAGGAGGGCTTCAGGTACTATAGATACTATACGGGAGGTGGGCTTCAGGTACTATAGATACTATACGGGAGGAGGGCTTCAGGTACTATAGATACTATACGGGAGGAGGGCTTCAGGTACTATAGATACTATACGGGAGGAGGGCTTCAGGTACTATAGATACTATACGGGAGGAGGGCTTCAGGTACTATAGATACTATACGGGAGGAGGGCTTCAGGTACTATAGATACTATACGGGAGGAGGGCTTCAGGTACTATAGATACTATACGGGAGGAGGGCTTCAGGTACTATAGATACTATACGGGAGGAGGGCTTCAGGTACTATAGATACTATACGGGAGGAGGGCTTCAGGTACTATAGATACTATACGGGAGGAGGGCTTCAGGTACTATAGATACTATACGGGAGGAGGGCTTCAGGTACTATAGATACTATACGGGAGGAGGGCTTCAGGTACTATAGATACTATACGGGAGGAGGGCTTCAGGTACTATAGATACTATACGGGAGGAGGGCTTCAGGTACTATAGATACTATACGGGAGGAGGGCTTCAGGTACTATAGATACTATACGGGAGGAGGGGTACTTCATACGGTACTATAGATACTATACGGGAGGAGGGCTTCAGGTACTATAGATACTATACGGGAGGAGGGCTTCAGGTACTATAGATACTATACGGGAGGAGGGCTTCAGGTACTATAGATACTATACGGGAGGAGGGCTTCAGGTACTATAGATACTATACGGGAGGTGGGCTTCAGGTACTATAGATACTATACGGGAGGAGGGCTTCAGGTACTATAGATACTATACGGGAGGAGGGCTTCAGGTACTATAGATACTATACGGGAGGAGGGCTTCAGGTACTATAGATACTATACGGGAGGAGGGCTTCAGGTACTATAGATACTATACGGGAGGAGGGCTTCAGGTACTATAGATACTATACGGGAGGAGGGCTTCAGGTACTATAGATACTATACGGGAGGAGGGCTTCAGGTACTATAGATACTATACGGGAGGAGGGCTTCAGGTACTATAGATACTATACGGGAGGAGGGCTTCAGGTACTATAGATACTATATGGGAGGAGGGCTTCAGGTACTATAGATACTATACGGGAGGAGGGGCTTCAGGTACTATAGATACTATACGGGAGGAGGGCTTACTAGGTACTATAGATACTATACGGGAGGAGGGCTTCAGGTACTATAGATACTATACGGGAGGAGGGCTTCAGGTACTATAGATACTATACGGGAGGAGGGCTTCAGGTACTATAGATACTATACGGGAGGAGGGCTTCAGGTACTATAGATACTATATGGGAGGAGGGCTTCAGGTACTATAGATACTATACGGGGAGGAGGGCTTCAGGGTACTATAGATACTATACGGGAGGAGGGCTTCAGGTACTATAGATACTATACGGGAGGAGGGCTTCAGGTACTATAGATACTATACGGGAGGAGGGCTTCAGGTACTATAGATACTATACGGGAGGAGGGCTTCAGGTACTATAGATACTATACGGGAGGAGGGCTTCAGGTACTATAGATACTATACGGGAGGAGGGCTTCAGGTACTATAGATACTATACGGGAGGAGGGCTTCAGGTACTATAGATACTATACGGGAGGAGGGCTTCAGGTACTATAGATACTATACGGGAGGAGGGCTTCAGGTACTATAGATACTATATGGGAGGAGGGCTTCAGGTACTATAGATACTATACGGGAGGAGGGCTTCAGGTACTATAGATACTATACGGGGAGGGGGCTTCAGGTACTATAGATACTATACGGGAGGAGGGCTTCAGGTACTATAGATACTATACGGGAGGAGGGCTTCAGGTACTATAGATACTATACGGGAGGAGGGCTTCAGGTACTATAGATACTATACGGGAGGAGGGCTTCAGGTACTATAGATACTATAACTATAGATACTATACGGGAGGAGGGCTTCAGGTACTATAGATACTATACGGGAGGAGGGCTTCAGGTACTATAGATACTATACGGGAGGAGGGCTTCAGGTACTATAGATACTATACGGGAGGAGGGCTTCAGGTACTATAGATACTATACGGGAGGAGGGCTTCAGGTACTATAGATACTATACGGGAGGAGGGCTTCAGGTACTATAGATACTATACGGGAGGAGGGCTTCAGGTACTATAGATACTATACGGGAGGAGGGCTTCAGGTACTATAGATACTATACGGGAGGAGGGCTTCAGGTACTATAGATACTATACGGGAGGAGGGCTTCAGGTACTATAGATACTATACGGGAGGAGGGCTTCAGGTACTATAGATACTATATGGGAGGAGGGCTTCAGGTACTATAGATACTATACGGGAGGAGGGCTTCAGGTACTATAGGGAGGGGGCTTCAGGTACTATAGATACTATACGGGAGGAGGGCTTCAGGTACTATAGATACTATACGGGAGGAGGGCTTCAGGTACTATAGATACTATACGGGAGGAGGGCTTCAGGTACTATAGATACTATACGGGAGGAGGGCTTCAGGTACTATAGATACTATACGGGAGGAGGGCTTCAGGTACTATAGATACTATACGGGAGGAGGGCTTCAGGTACTATAGATACTATACGGGAGGAGGGCTTCAGGTACTATAGATACTATACGGGAGGAGGGCTTCAGGTACTATAGATACTATACGGGAGGAGGGCTTCAGGTACTATAGATACTATACGGGAGGAGGGCTTCAGGTACTATAGATACTATACGGGAGGAGGGCTTCAGGTACTATAGATACTATACGGGAGGAGGGCTTCAGGTACTATAGATACTATACGGGAGGAGGGCTTCAGGTACTATAGATACTATACTATACGGGAGGAGGGCTTCAGGTACTATAGATACTATACGGGAGGAGGGCTTCAGGATACTATAGATACTATACGGGAGGAGGGCTTCAGGTACTATAGATACTATACGGGAGGAGGGCTTCAGGTACTATAGATACTATACGGGAGGAGGGCTTCAGGTACTATAGATACTATACGGAGGAGGGCTTCAGGTACTATAGATACTATACGGGAGGAGGGCTTCAGGTACTATAGATACTATACGGGAGGAGGGCTTCAGGTACTATAGATACTATACGGGAGGAGGGCTTCAGGTACTATAGATACTATACGGGAGGAGGGCTTCAGGTACTATAGATACTATACGGGAGGAGGGCTTCAGGTACTATAGATACTATACGGGAGGAGGGCTTCAGGTACTATAGATACTATACGGGAGGAGGGCTTCAGGTACTATAGATACTATAGGGAGGAGGGCTTCAGGTACTATAGATACTATACGGGAGGAGGGCTTCAGGTACTATAGATACTATACGGGAGGAGGGCTTCAGGTACTATAGATACTATACGGGAGGAGGGCTTCAGGTACTATAGATACTATACGGGAGGAGGGCTTCAGGTACTATAGATACTATACGGGAGGAGGGCTTCAGGTACTATAGATACTATACGGGAGGAGGGCTTCAGGTACTATAGATACTATACGGGAGGAGGGCTTCAGGTACTATAGATACTATACGGGAGGAGGGCTTCAGGTACTATAGATACTATACGGGAGGAGGGCTTCAGGTACTATAGATACTATACGGGAGGAGGGCTTCAGGTACTATAGATACTATACGGGAGGAGGGCTTCAGGTACTATAGATACTATACGGGAGGAGGGCTTCAGGTACTATAGATACTATACGGGAGGAGGGCTTCAGGTACTATAGATACTATACGGGAGGAGGGCTTCAGGTACTATAGATACTATACGGGAGGAGGGCTTCTACTATAGATACTATAGGGAGGAGGGCTACTATAGATACTATACGGGAGGAGGGCTTCAGGTACTATAGATACTATACGGGAGGAGGGCTTCAGGTACTATAGATACTATACGGGAGGAGGGCTTCAGGTACTATAGATACTATACGGGAGGTGGGCTTCAGGTACTATAGATACTATACGGGAGGAGGGCTTCAGGTACTATAGATACTATACGGGAGGAGGGCTTCAGGTACTATAGATACTATACGGGAGGAGGGCTTCAGGTACTATAGATACTATACGGGAGGAGGGCTTCAGGTACTATAGATACTATAGGGAGGAGGGCTTCAGGTACTATAGATACTATACGGGAGGAGGGCTTCAGGTACTATAGATACTATACGGGAGGAGGGCTTCAGGTACTATAGATACTATACGGGAGGAGGGCTTCAGGTACTATAGATACTATACGGGAGGAGGGCTTCAGGTACTATAGATACTATACGGGAGGAGGGCTTCAGGTACTATAGATACTATACGGGAGGAGGGCTTCAGGTACTATAGATACTATACGGGAGGAGGGCTTCAGGTACTATAGATACTATACGGGAGGTGGGCTTCAGGTACTATAGATACTATACGGGAGGAGGGCTTCAGGTACTATAGATACTATACGGGAGGAGGGCTTCAGGTACTATAGATACTATACGGGAGGAGGGCTTCAGGTACTATAGATACTATACGGGAGGAGGGCTTCAGGTACTATAGATACTATACGGGAGGAGGGCTTCAGGTACTATAGATACTATACGGGAGGAGGGCTTCAGGTACTATAGATACTATACGGGAGGAGGGCTTCAGGTACTATAGATACTATACGGGAGGAGGGCTTCAGGATACTATACGGGACTATAGATACTATACGGGAGGAGGGCTTCAGGTACTATAGATACTATACGGGAGGAGGGCTTCAGGTACTATAGATACTATACGGGAGGTGGGCTTCAGGTACTATAGATACTATACGGGAGGAGGGCTTCAGGTACTATAGATACTATACGGGAGGAGGGCTTCAGGTACTATAGATACTATACGGGAGGTGGGCTTCAGGTACTATAGATACTATACGGGAGGAGGGCTTCAGGTACTATAGATACTATACGGGAGGAGGGCTTCAGGTACTATAGATACTATACGGGAGGAGGGCTTCAGGTACTATAGATACTATACGGGAGGAGGGCTTCAGGTACTATAGATACTATACGGGAGGTGGGCTTCCAGGTACTATAGATACTATATGGGAGGAGGGCTTCAGGTACTATAGATACTATACGGGAGGAGGGCTTCAGGTACTATAGATACTATACGGGAGGAGGGCTTCAGGTACTATAGATACTATACGGGAGGAGGGCTTCAGGTACTATAGATACTATACGGGAGGTGGGCTTCAGGTACTATAGATACTATACGGGAGGAGGGCTTCAGGTACTATAGATACTATACGGGAGGAGGGCTTCAGGTACTATAGATACTATACGGGAGGAGGGCTTCAGGTACTATAGATACTATACGGGAGGAGGGCTTCAGGTACTATAGATACTATACGGGAGGTGGGCTTCAGGTACTATAGATACTATACGGGAGGAGGGCTTCAGGTACTATAGATACTATACGGGAGGAGGGCTTCAGGTACTATAGATACTATACGGGAGGAGGGCTTCAGGTACTATAGATACTATACGGGAGGAGGGCTTCAGGTACTATAGATACTATACGGGAGGAGGGCTTCAGGTACTATAGATACTATAGATACTATACGGGAGGAGGGCTTCAGGTACTATAGATACTATACGGGAGGAGGGCTTCAGGTACTATAGATACTATACGGGAGGAGGGCTTCAGGTACTATAGATACTATACGGGAGGAGGGCTTCAGGTACTATAGATACTATACGGGAGGAGGGCTTCAGGTACTATAGATACTATACGGGAGGAGGGCTTCAGGTACTATAGATACTATACGGGAGGAGGGCTTCAGGTACTATAGATACTATACGGGAGGTGGGCTTCAGGTACTATAGATACTATACGGGAGGAGGGCTTCAGGTACTATAGATACTATACGGGAGGAGGGCTTCAGGTACTATAGATACTATACGGGAGGAGGGCTTCAGGTACTATAGATACTATACGGGAGGAGGGCTTCAGGTACTATAGATACTATACGGGAGGAGGGCTTCAGGTACTATAGATACTATACGGGAGGAGGGCTTCAGGTACTATAGATACTATACGGGAGGAGGGCTTCAGGTACTATAGATACTATACGGGAGGAGGGCTTCAGGTACTATAGATACTATACGGGAGGAGGGCTTCAGGTACTATAGATACTATACGGGGAGGGCTTCAGGACTATAGGGCTTCAGGTACTATAGATACTATACGGGAGGAGGGCTACTATAGGAGGGCTTCAGGGAGGAGGGCTTCAGGTACTATAGATACTATACGGGAGGAGGGCTTCAGGTACTATAGATACTATACGGGAGGAGGGCTTCAGGTACTATAGATACTATACGGGAGGAGGGCTTCAGGTACTATAGATACTATACGGGAGGAGGGCTTCAGGTACTATAGATACTATACGGGAGGAGGGCTTCAGGTACTATAGATACTATACGGGAGGAGGGCTTCAGGTACTATAGATACTATACGGGAGGAGGGCTTCAGGTACTATAGATACTATACGGGAGGAGGGCTTCAGGTACTATAGATACTATACGGGAGGAGGGCTTCAGGTACTATAGATACTATACGGGAGGAGGGCTTCAGGTACTATAGATACTATACGGGAGGAGGGCTTCAGGTACTATAGATACTATACGGGAGGAGGGCTTCAGGTACTATAGATACTATACGGGAGGAGGGCTTCAGGTACTATAGATACTATAGGGAGGAGGGCTTCAGGTACTATAGATACTATACGGGAGGAGGGCTTCAGGTACTATAGATACTATACGGGAGGAGGGCTTCAGGTACTATAGATACTATACGGGAGGAGGGCTTCAGGTACTATAGATACTATATGGGAGGAGGGCTTCAGGTACTATAGATACTATACGGGAGGAGGGCTTCAGGTACTATAGATACTATACGGGAGGAGGGCTTCAGGTACTATAGATACTATACGGGAGGAGGGCTTCAGGTACTATAGATACTATACGGGAGGAGGGCTTCAGGTACTATAGATACTATACGGGAGGTGGGCTTCAGGTACTATAGATACTATACGGGAGGAGGGCTTCAGGTACTATAGATACTATACGGGAGGAGGGCTTCAGGTACTATAGATACTATACGGGAGGAGGGCTTCAGGTACTATAGATACTATACGGGAGGAGGGCTTCAGGTACTATAGATACTATACGGGAGGAGGGCTTCAGGTACTATAGATACTATACGGGAGGAGGGCTTCAGGTACTATAGATACTATACGGGAGGAGGGCTTCAGGTACTATAGATACTATACGGGAGGAGGGCTTCAGGTACTATAGATACTATATGGGAGGAGGGCTTCAGGTACTATAGATACTATACGGGAGGAGGGCTTCAGGTACTATAGATACTATACGGGAGGAGGGCTTCAGGTACTATAGATACTATACGGGAGGAGGGCTTCAGGTACTATAGATACTATACGGGAGGAGGGCTTCAGGTACTATAGATACTATACGGGAGGAGGGCTTCAGGTACTATAGATACTATACGGGAGGAGGGCTTCAGGTACTATAGATACTATATGGGAGGGAGGGCTTCAGGTACTATAGATACTATATGGGAGGAGGGCTTCAGGTACTATAGATACTATACGGAGGTGGGCTTCAGGTACTATAGATACTATACGGGAGGAGGGCTTCAGGTACTATAGATACTATACGGGAGGAGGGCTTCAGGTACTATAGATACTACTATAGATACTATACGGGAGGAGGGCTTCAGGTACTATAGATACTATAGGGAGGAGGGCTTCAGGTACTATAGATACTATACGGGAGGAGGGCTTCAGGTACTATAGATACTATACGGGAGGAGGGCTTCAGGTACTATAGATACTATACGGGAGGAGGGCTTCAGGTACTATAGATACTATACGGGAGGAGGGCTTCAGGTACTATAGATACTATACGGGAGGAGGGCTTCAGGTACTATAGATACTATACGGGAGGAGGGCTTCAGGTACTATAGATACTATACGGGAGGAGGGCTTCAGGTACTATAGATACTATATGGGAGGAGGGCTTCAGGTACTATAGATACTATACGGGAGGAGGGCTTCAGGTACTATAGATACTATACGGGAGGAGGGCTTCAGGTACTATAGATACTATACGGGAGGAGGGCTTCAGGTACTATAGATACTATACGGAGGAGGGCTTCAGGTACTATAGATACTATAGATACTATAAGGAGGAGGGCTTCAGGTACTATAGATACTATACGGGAGGAGGGCTTCAGGTACTATAGATACTATACGGGAGGAGGGCTTCAGGTACTATAGATACTATACGGGAGGAGGGCTTCAGGTACTATAGATACTATACGGGAGGAGGGCTTCAGGTACTATAGATACTATACGGGGAGGTGGGCTTCAGGTACTATAGATACTATACGGGAGGAGGGCTTCAGGTACTATAGATACTATACGGGAGGAGGGCTTCAGGTACTATAGATACTATACGGGAGGAGGGCTTCAGGTACTATAGATACTATACGGGAGGAGGGCTTCAGGTACTATAGATACTATACGGGAGGAGGGCTTCAGGTACTATAGATACTATAGGTACGGGAGGAGGGCTTCAGGTACTATAGATACTATACGGGAGGAGGGCTTCAGGTACTATAGATACTATACGGGAGGAGGGCTTCAGGTACTATAGATACTATACGGGAGGAGGGCTTCAGGTACTATAGATACTATACGGGAGGAGGGCTTCAGGTACTATAGATACTATATGGGAGGAGGGCTTCAGGTACTATAGATACTATACGGGAGGAGGGCTTCAGGTACTATAGATACTATACGGGAGGAGGGCTTCAGGTACTATAGATACTATACGGAGGAGGGCTTCAGGTACTATAGATACTATACGGGAGGAGGGCTTCAGGTACTATAGATACTATACGGGAGGAGGGCTTCAGGTACTATAGATACTATACGGGAGGAGGGCTTCAGGTACTATAGATACTATACGGGAGGAGGGGAGGTGGGCTTCAGGTACTATAGATACTATACGGGAGGAGGGCTTCAGGTACTATAGATACTATACGGGAGGAGGGCTTCAGGTACTATAGATACTATACGGGAGGAGGGCTTCAGGTACTATAGATACTATACGGGAGGAGGGCTTCAGGTACTATAGATACTATACGGGAGGAGGGCTTCAGGTACTATAGATACTATACGGGAGGAGGGCTTCAGGTACTATAGATACTATACGGGAGGAGGGCTTCAGGTACTATAGATACTATACGGGAGGAGGGCTTCAGGTACTATAGATACTATACGGGAGGAGGGCTTCAGGTACTATAGATACTATACGGGAGGAGGGCTTCAGGTACTATAGATACTATACGGGAGGAGTGGCTTCAGGTAC
Source organism: Oncorhynchus keta (assembly GCF_023373465.1). NCBI lineage: Eukaryota > Metazoa > Chordata > Actinopteri > Salmoniformes > Salmonidae > Oncorhynchus > Oncorhynchus keta. Next base: position 5,747,504 of record NC_068435.1, on the reverse strand, counting down.
TATAGATACTATACGGGAGGAGGGCTTCAGGTACTATAGATACTATACGGGAGGAGGGCTTCAGGTACTATAGATACTATACGGGAGGAGGGCTTCAGGTACTATAGATACTATACGGGAGGAGGGCTTCAGGTACTATAGATACTATACGGGAGGAGGGCTTCAGGTACTATAGATACTATACGGGAGGAGGGCTTCAGGTACTATAGATACTATACGGGGAGGAGGGCTTCAGGTACTACTATAGATACTATAGATACTATACGGGAGGAGGGCTTCAGGTACTATAGATACTATACGGGAGGAGGGCTTCAGGTACTATAGATACTATACGGGAGGTGGGCTTCAGGTACTATAGATACTATATGGGAGGAGGGCTTCAGGTACTATAGATACTATACGGGAGGAGGGCTTCAGGTACTATAGATACTATACGGGAGGAGGGCTTCAGGTACTATAGATACTATATGGGAGGAGGGCTTCAGGTACTATAGATACTATACGGGAGGAGGGCTTCAGGTACTATAGATACTATACGGGAGGAGGGCTTCAGGTACTATAGATACTATACGGGAGGAGGGCTTCAGGTACTATAGATACTATACGGGAGGAGGGCTTCAGGTACTATAGATACTATACGGGAGGAGGGCTTCAGGTACTATAGATACTATACGGGAGGAGGGCTTCAGGTACTATAGATACTATACGGGAGGAGGGCTTCAGGTACTATAGATACTATACGGGAGGAGGGCTTCAGGTACTATAGATACTATACGGGAGGAGGGCTTCAGGTACTATAGATACTATACGGGAGGAGGGCTTCAGGTACTATAGATACTATACGGGAGGAGGGCTTCAGGTACTATAGATACTATACGGGAGGTGGGCTTCAGGTACTATAGATACTATACGGGAGGAGGGCTTCAGGTACTATAGATACTATACGGGAGGAGGGCTTCAGGTACTATAGATACTATACGGGAGGAGGGCTTCAGGTACTATAGATACTATACGGGAGGAGGGCTTCAGGTACTATAGATACTATACGGGAGGAGGGCTTCAGGTACTATAGATACTATACGGGAGGAGGGCTTCAGGTACTATAGATACTATACGGGAGGTAGATACTATACGCTTCAGGTACTATAGATACTATACGGAGGAGGGGCTTACTAGGCACTATAGATACTATAGATACTATACGGGAGGAGGGCTTCAGGTACTATAGATACTATACGGGAGGAGGGCTTCAGGTACTATAGATACTATATGGGAGGAGGGCTTCCAGGTACTATAGATACTATACGGGAGGAGGGCTTCAGGTACTATAGATACTATACGGGAGGAGGGCTTCAGGTACTATAGATACTATATGGGAGGAGGGCTTCAGGTACTATAGATACTATACGGGAGGAGGGCTTCAGGTACTATAGATACTATACGGGAGGAGGGCTTCAGGTACTATAGATACTATACGGGAGGAGGGCTTCAGGTACTATAGATACTATACGGGAGGAGGGCTTCAGGTACTATAGATACTATATGGGAGGAGGGCTTCAGGTACTATAGATACTATACGGGAGGAGGGCTTCAGGTACTATAGATACTATAGGGAGGAGGGCTTCAGGTACTATAGATACTATACGGGAGGAGGGCTTCAGGTACTATAGATACTATACGGGAGGAGGGCTTCAGGTACTATAGATACTATACGGGAGGAGGGCTTCAGGTACTATAGATACTATACGGGAGGAGGGCTTCAGGTACTATAGATACTATACGGGAGGAGGGCTTCAGGTACTATAGATACTATACGGGAGGAGGGCTTCAGGTACTATAGATACTATACGGGAGGAGGGCTTCAGGTACTATAGATACTATACGGGAGGAGGGCTTCAGGTACTATAGATACTATACGGGAGGAGGGCTTCAGGTACTATAGATACTATAGGGAGGAGGGCTTCAGGTACTATAGATACTATACGGGAGGAGGGCTTCAGGTACTATAGATACTATACGGGAGGGGGCTTCAGCTATAGATACAGGGAGGGCTTCACTATAGATACTATATGGGAGGAGGGCTTCAGGTACTATAGATACTATACGGGAGGGGGCTTCAGGTACTATAGATACTATACGGGAGGAGGGCTTCAGGTACTATAGATACTATACGGGAGGAGGGCTTCAGGTACTATAGATACTATACGGGAGGAGGGCTTCAGGTACTATAGATACTATACGGGAGGAGGGCTTCAGGTACTATAGATACTATACGGGAGGAGGGCTTCAGGTACTATAGATACTATACGGGAGGAGGGCTTCAGGTACTATAGATACTATACGGGAGGAGGGCTTCAGGTACTATAGATACTATACGGGAGGAGGGCTTCAGGTACTATAGATACTATACGGGAGGAGGGCTTCAGGTACTATAGATACTATACGGGAGGAGGGCTTCAGGTACTATAGATACTATACGGGAGGAGGGCTTCAGGTACTATAGATACTATACGGGAGGAGGGCTTCAGGTACTATAGATACTATACGGGAGGGGGCTTCAGGGATACTATACGGAGGAGGAGCTTCAGGTACTATAGATACTATACGGGAGGAGGGCTTCAGGTACTATAGATACTATACGGGAGGAGGGCTTCAGGTACTATAGATACTATACGGGAGGAGGGCTTCAGGTACTATAGATACTATACGGGAGGAGGGCTTCAGGTACTATAGATACTATACGGGAGGAGGGCTTCAGGTACTATAGATACTATACGGGAGGAGGGCTTCAGGTACTATAGATACTATACGGGAGGAGGGCTTCAGGTACTATAGATACTATACGGGAGGAGGGCTTCAGGTACTATAGATACTATACGGGAGGAGGGCTTCAGGTACTATAGATACTATACGGGAGGAGGGCTTCAGGTACTATAGATACTATACGGGAGGAGGGCTTCAGGTACTATAGATACTATACGGGAGGAGGGCTTCAGGTACTATAGATACTATACGGGAGGAGGGCTTCAGGTACTATAGATACTATACGGGAGGAGGGCTTCAGGTACTATAGATACTATACGGGAGGAGGGCTTCAGGTACTATAGATACTATACGGGAGGAGGGCTTCAGGTACTATAGATACTATACGGGAGGAGGGCTTCAGGTACTATAGATACTATACGGGAGGAGGGCTTCAGGTACTATAGATACTATACGGGAGGAGGGCTTCAGGTACTATAGATACTATATGGGAGGAGGGCTTCAGGTACTATAGATACTATACGGGAGGGGCTTCAGGTACTATAGATACTATACGGGAGGGCTTCAGGTACTATAGATACTATATGGGAGGAGGGCTTCAGGTACTATAGATACTATACGGGAGGAGGGCTTCAGGTACTATAGATACTATACGGGAGGAGGGCTTCAGGTACTATAGATACTATACGGGAGGAGGGCTTCAGGTACTATAGATACTATACGGGAGGAGGGCTTCAGGTACTATAGATACTATACGGGAGGAGGGCTTCAGGTACTATAGATACTATACGGGAGGAGGGCTTCAGGTACTATAGATACTATACGGGAGGAGGGCTTCAGGTACTATAGATACTATACGGGAGGAGGGCTTCAGGTACTATAGATACTATACTATAGAGGAGGGCTTCAGGTACTATAGATACTATACGGGAGGAGGGCTTCAGGTACTATAGATACTATACGGGAGGAGGGCTTCAGGTACTATAGATACTATATGGGAGGAGGGCTTCAGGTACTATAGATACTATACGGGAGGAGGGCTTCAGGTACTATAGATACTATACGGGAGGAGGGCTTCAGGTACTATAGATACTATACGGGAGGAGGGCTTCAGGTACTATAGATACTATACGGGAGGAGGGCTTCAGGTACTATAGATACTATACGGGAGGAGGGCTTCAGGTACTATAGATACTATACGGGAGGTGGGCTTCAGGTACTATAGATACTATACGGGAGGAGGGCTTCAGGTACTATAGATACTATACGGGAGGAGGGCTTCAGGTACTATAGATACTATACGGGAGGAGGGCTTCAGGTACTATAGATACTATACGGGAGGAGGGCTTCAGGTACTATAGATACTATACGGGAGGAGGGCTTCAGGTACTATAGATACTATACGGGAGGAGGGCAGGTACTATAGATACTATACAGGAGTACTATAGATACTATACGGGAGGTGGGCTTCAGGTACTATAGATACTATACGGGAGGAGGGCTTCAGGTACTATAGATACTATACGGGAGGAGGGCTTCAGGTACTATAGATACTATACGGGAGGAGGGCTTCAGGTACTATAGATACTATACGGGAGGTGGGCTTCAGGTACTATAGATACTATACGGAGGAGGGCTTCAGGTACTATAGATACTATACGGGAGGAGGGCTTCAGGTACTATAGATACTATACGGGAGGAGGGCTTCAGGTACTATAGATACTATACGGGAGGAGGGCTTCAGGTACTATAGATACTATACGGAGGAGGGCTTCAGGTACTATAGATACTATACGGGAGGAGGGCTTCAGGTACTATAGATACTATACGGGAGGAGGGCTTCAGGTACTATAGATACTATACGGGAGGAGGGCTTCAGGTACTATAGATACTATAGATACTATACGGAGGAGGGCTTCAGGTACTATAGATACTATACGGGAGGAGGGCTTCAGGTACTATAGATACTATACGGGAGGAGGGCTTCAGGTACTATAGATACTATACGGGAGGAGGGCTTCAGGTACTATAGATACTATACGGGAGGAGGGCTTCAGGTACTATAGATACTATACGGGAGGAGGGCTTCAGGTACTATAGATACTATACGGGAGGAGGGCTTCAGGTACTATAGATACTATACGGGAGGAGGGCTTCAGGTACTATAGATACTATACGGGAGGAGGGCTTCAGGTACTATAGATACTATACGGGAGGAGGGCTTCAGGTACTATAGATACTATACGGGAGGAGGGCTTCAGGTACTATAGATACTATACGGGAGGAGGGCTTCAGGTACTATAGATACTATACGGGAGGAGGGCTTCAGGTACTATAGATACTATACGGGAGGAGGGCTTCAGGTACTATAGATACTATACGGGAGGAGGGCTTCAGGTACTATAGATACTATACGGGAGGAGGGCTTCAGGTACTATAGATACTATACGGGAGGAGGGCTTCAGGTACTATAGATACTATACGGGAGGAGGGCTTCAGGTACTATAGATACTATACGGGAGGTGGGCTTAGATACTAGGTACTATAGATACTATACGGGAGGAGGGCTTCAGGTACTATAGATACTATACGGGAGGAGGGCTTCAGGTACTATAGATACTATACGGGAGGAGGGCTTCAGGTACTATAGATACTATACGGGAGGAGGGCTTCAGGTACTATAGATACTATACGGGAGGAGGGCTTCAGGTACTATAGATACTATACGGGAGGAGGGCTTCAGGTACTATAGATACTATACGGGAGGAGGGCTTCAGGTACTATAGATACTATACGGGAGGAGGGCTTCAGGTACTATAGATACTATACGGGAGGAGGGCTTCAGGTACTATAGATACTATACGGGAGGAGGGAGGAGGGCTTCAGGTACTATAGATACTATACGGGAGGTGGGCTTCAGGTACTATAGATACTATACGGGAGGAGGTGGGATACTTCAGGTACTATAGATACTATACGGGAGGAGGGCTTCAGGTACTATAGATACTATACGGGAGGAGGGCTTCAGGTACTATAGATACTATACTATAGGAGGAGGGCTTCAGGTACTATAGATACTATACGGGAGGTGGGCTTCAGGTACTATAGATACTATACGGGAGGAGGGCTTCAGGTACTATAGATACTATACGGGAGGAGGGCTTCAGGTACTATAGATACTATACGGGAGGAGGGCTTCAGGTACTATAGATACTATACGGGAGGAGGGCTTCAGGTACTATAGATACTATACGGGAGGAGGGCTTCAGGTACTATATAGATACTATACGGGAGGAGGGCTTCAGGTACTATAGATACTATATGGGAGGAGGGCTTCAGGTACTATAGATACTATACGGGAGGAGGGCTTCAGGTACTATAGATACTATACGGAGGAGGGCTTCATACTATACGGGAGGAGGGCTTCAGGTACTATAGATACTATACGGGAGGAGGGCTTCAGGTACTATAGATACTATACGGGAGGAGGGCTTCAGGTACTATAGATACTATACGGGAGGAGGGCTTCAGGTACTATAGATACTATACGGGAGGAGGGCTTCAGGTACTATAGATACTATACGGGAGGAGGGCTTCAGGTACTATAGATACTATACGGGAGGAGGGCTTCAGGTACTATAGATACTATACGGGAGGAGGGCTTCAGGTACTATAGATACTATACGGGAGGAGGGCTTCAGGTACTATAGATACTATACGGGAGGTGGGCTTCAGGTACTATAGATACTATACGGGAGGAGGGCTTCAGGTACTATAGATACTATACGGGAGGAGGGCTTCAGGTACTATAGATACTATACGGGAGGTGGGCTTCAGGTACTATAGATACTATACGGGAGGAGGGCTTCAGGTACTATAGATACTATACGGGAGGAGGGCTTCAGGTACTATAGATACTATACGGGAGGAGGGCTTCAGGTACTATAGATACTATACGGGAGGAGGGCTTCAGGTACTATAGATACTATACGGGAGGAGGGCTTCAGGTACTATAGATACTATACGGGAGGAGGGCTTCAGGTACTATAGATACTATACGGGAGGAGGGCTTCAGGTACTATAGATACTATACGGGAGGAGGGCTTCAGGTACTATAGATACTATACGGGAGGAGGGCTTCAGGTACTATAGATACTATACGGGAGGAGGGCTTCAGGTACTATAGATACTATACGGGAGGAGGGCTTCAGGTACTATAGATACTATACGGGAGGAGGGCTTCAGGTACTATAGATACTATACGGGAGGAGGGCTTCAGGTACTATAGATACTATACGGGAGGAGGGCTTCAGGTACTATAGATACTATACGGGAGGAGGGCTTCAGGTACTATAGATACTATACGGGAGGAGGGCTTCAGGTACTATAGATACTATACGGGAGGAGGGCTTCAGGTACTATAGATACTATACGGGAGGAGGGCTTCAGGTACTATAGATACTATATGGGAGGAGGGCTTCAGGTACTATAGATACTATACGGGAGGAGGGCTTCAGGTACTATAGATACTATATGGGAGGTGGGCTTCAGGTACTATAGATACTATACGGGAGGGAGGGGCTTCAGGTACTATAGATACTATACGGGAGGAGGGCTTCAGGTACTATAGATACTATACGGGAGGAGGGCTTCAGGTACTATAGATACTATACGGGAGGTGGGCTTCAGGTACTATAGATACTATACGGGAGGAGGGCTTCAGGTACTATAGATACTATACGGGAGGAGGGCTTCAGGTACTATAGATACTATACGGGAGGAGGGCTTCAGGTACTATAGATACTATACGGGAGGAGGGCTTCAGGTACTATAGATACTATACGGGAGGTGGGCTTCAGGTACTATAGATACTATACGGGAGGAGGGCTTCAGGTACTATAGATACTATACGGGAGGAGGGCTTCAGGTACTATAGATACTATACGGGAGGAGGGCTTCAGGTACTATAGATACTATACGGGAGGAGGGCTTCAGGTACTATAGATACTATACGGGAGGAGGGCTTACTAGGTACTATAGATACTATACTATAGAGGAGGGGCTTCAGGTACTATAGATACTATACGGGAGGAGGGCTTCAGGTACTATAGATACTATACGGGAGGAGGGCTTCAGGTACTATAGATACTATACGGGAGGAGGGCTTCAGGTACTATAGATACTATACGGGAGGAGGGCTTCAGGTACTATAGATACTATACGGGAGGAGGGCTTCAGGTACTATAGATACTATACGGGAGGAGGGCTTCAGGTACTATAGATACTATACGGGAGGAGGGCTTCAGGTACTATAGATACTATATGGGAGGAGGGCTTCAGGTACTATAGATACTATACGGGAGGAGGGCTTCAGGTACTATAGATACTATACGGGAGGAGGGCTTCAGGTACTATAGATACTATACGGGAGGAGGGCTTCAGGTACTATAGATACTATACGGGAGGTGGGCTTCAGGTACTATAGATACTATACGGGAGGAGGGCTTCAGGTACTATAGATACTATATGGGAGGAGGGCTTCAGGTACTATAGATACTATACGGGAGGAGGGCTTCAGGTACTATAGATACTATACGGGAGGAGGGCTTCAGGTACTATAGATACTATACGGGAGGAGGGCTTCAGGTACTATAGATACTATACGGGAGGTGGGCTTCAGGTACTATAGATACTATACGGGAGGAGGGCTTCAGGTACTATAGATACTATACGGGAGGAGGGCTTCAGGTACTATAGATACTATACGGGAGGAGGGCTTCAGGTACTATAGATACTATACGGGAGGAGGGCTTCAGGTACTATAGATACTATATGGGAGGAGGGATACTTCAGGTACTATAGATACTATACGGGAGGAGGGCTTCAGGTACTATAGATACTATACGGGAGGAGGGCTTCAGGTACTATAGATACTATACGGGAGGAGGGCTTCAGGTACTATAGATACTATAGATACTATATGGAGGAGGGCTTCAGGTACTATAGATACTATACGGGAGGAGGGCTTCAGGTACTATAGATACTATACGGGAGGAGGGCTTCAGGTACTATAGATACTATACGGGAGGAGGGCTTCAGGTACTATAGATACTATATGGGAGGAGGGCTTCAGGTACTATAGATACTATATGGGAGGAGGGCTTCAGGTACTATAGATACTATACGGGAGGAGGGCTTCAGGTACTATAGATACTATACGGGAGGAGGGCTTCAGGTACTATAGATACTATACGGGAGGAGGGCTTAGATACAGGTACTATAGATACTATACGGGAGGAGGGCTTCAGGTACTATAGATACTATACGGGAGGAGGGCTTCAGGTACTATAGATACTATACGGGAGGAGGGCTTCAGGTACTATAGATACTATACGGGAGGAGGGCTTCAGGTACTATAGATACTATACGGGAGGAGGGCTTCAGGTACTATAGATACTATATGGGAGGAGGGCTTCAGGTACTATAGATACTATACGGGAGGAGGGCTTCAGGTACTATAGATACTATACGGGAGGAGGGCTTCAGGTACTATAGATACTATACGGGAGGTGGGCTTCAGGTACTATAGATACTATACGGGAGGAGGGCTTCAGGTACTATAGATACTATATGGGAGGAGGGCTTGGGAGGAGGGCTTCAGGTACTATAGATACTATACGGGAGGAGGGCTTCAGGTACTATAGATACTATACGGGAGGAGGGCTTCAGGTACTATAGATACTATACTTCAGGTACTATAGATACTATACGGAGGGCTTCAGGTACTATAGATACTATACGGGAGGAGGGCTTCAGGTACTATAGATACTATACGGGAGGAGGGCTTCAGGTACTATAGATACTATACGGGAGGAGGGCTTCAGGTACTATAGATACTATACGGGAGGAGGGCTTCAGGTACTATAGATACTATACGGGAGGAGGGCTTCAGGTACTATAGATACTATACGGGAGGAGGGCTTCAGGTACTATAGATACTATACGGGAGGAGGGCTTCAGGTACTATAGATACTATACGGGAGGAGGGCTTCAGGTACTATAGATACTATACGGGAGGAGGGCTTCAGGTACTATAGATACTATACGGGAGGAGGGCTTCAGGTACTATAGATACTATACGGGAGGAGGGCTTCAGGTACTATAGATACTATACGGGAGGAGGGCTTCAGGTACTATAGATACTATACGGGAGGAGGGCTTCAGGTACTATAGATACTATACGGGAGGAGGGCTTCAGGTACTATAGATACTATACGGGAGGAGGGCTTCAGGTACTATAGATACTATACGGGAGGAGGGCTTCAGGTACTATAGATACTATACGGGAGGAGGGCTTCAGGTACTATAGATACTATACGGGAGGAGGGCTTCAGGTACTATAGATACTATACGGGAGGATATAGATACTATACGGGAGGAGGGCTTCAGGTACTATAGATACTATATGGGAGGAGGGCTTCAGGTACTATAGATACTATACGGGAGGAGGGCTTCAGGTACTATAGATACTATACGGGAGGAGGGCTTCAGGTACTATAGATACTATACGGGAGGAGGGCTTCAGGTACTATAGATACTATACGGGAGGTGGGCTTCAGGTACTATAGATACTATACGGGAGGAGGGCTTCAGGTACTATAGATACTATACGGGAGGAGGGCTTCAGGTACTATAGATACTATATGGGAGGAGGGCTTCAGGTACTATAGATACTAGGTACTATAGGAGGAGGGGCTTCAGGTACTATAGATACTATACTTCAGGTACTATAGAGGGAGGGCTTCAGGTACTATAGATACTATACGGGAGGAGGGCTTCAGGTACTATAGATACTATACGGGAGGAGGGCTTCAGGTACTATAGATACTATACGGGAGGAGGGCTTCAGGTACTATAGATACTATACGGGAGGAGGGCTTCAGGTACTATAGATACTATACGGGAGGAGGGCTTCAGGTACTATAGATACTATACGGGAGGAGGGCTTCAGGTACTATAGATACTATACGGGAGGAGGGCTTCAGGTACTATAGATACTATACGGGAGGAGGGCTTCAGGTACTATAGATACTATACGGGAGGAGGGCTTCAGGTACTATAGATACTATACGGGAGGAGGGCTTCAGGTACTATAGATACTATACGGGAGGAGGGCTTCAGGTACTATAGATACTATACGGGAGGAGGGCTTCAGGTACTATAGATACTATATGGGAGGAGGGCTTCAGGTACTATAGATACTATATGGGAGGAGGGCTTCAGGTACTATAGATACTATACGGGAGGAGGGCTTCAGGTACTATAGATACTATACGGGAGGAGGGCTTCAGGTACTATAGATACTATACGGGAGGAGGGCTTCAGGTACTATAGATACTATACGGGAGGAGGGCTTCATGTACTATAGATACTATACGGGAGGAGGGCTTCAGGTACTATAGATACTATACGGGAGGAGGGCTTCAGGTACTATAGATACTATACGGGAGGAGGGCTTCAGGTACTATAGATACTATACGGGAGGAGGGCTTCAGGTACTATAGATACTATATGGGAGGAGGGCTTCAGGTACTATAGATACTATACGGGAGGAGGGCTTCAGGTACTATAGATACTATACGGGAGGAGGGCTTCAGGTACTATAGATACTATACGGGAGGAGGGCTTCAGGTACTATAGATACTATACGGGAGGAGGGCTTCAGGTACTATAGATACTATACGGGAGGAGGGCTTCAGGTACTATAGATACTATACGGGAGGAGGGCTTCAGGTACTATAGATACTATACGGGAGGAGGGCTTCAGGTACTATAGATACTATACGGGAGGAGGGCTTCAGGTACTATAGATACTATACGGGAGGAGGGCTTCAGGTACTATAGATACTATACGGGAGGAGGGCTTCAGGTACTATAGATACTATACGGGAGGAGGGCTTCAGGTACTATAGATACTATATGGGAGGAGGGCTTCAGGTACTATAGATACTATACGGGAGGAGGGCTTCAGGTACTATAGATACTATACGGGAGGAGGGCTTCAGGTACTATAGATACTATATGGGAGGAGGGCTTCAGGATACTATAGATACTATACTATAGATACTATACGGAGGAGGGCTTCAGGTACTATAGATACTATACGGGAGGAGGGCTTCAGGTACTATAGATACTATACGGGAGGAGGGCTTCAGGTACTATAGATACTATACGGGAGGAGGGCTTCAGGTACTATAGATACTATACGGGAGGAGGGCTTCAGGTACTATAGATACTATACGGGAGGAGGGCTTCAGGTACTATAGATACTATACGGGAGGAGGGCTTCAGGTACTATAGATACTATACGGGAGGAGGGCTTCAGGTACTATAGATACTATACGGGAGGAGGGCTTCAGGTACTATAGATACTATACGGGAGGAGGGCTTCAGGTACTATAGATACTATACGGGAGGAGGGCTTCAGGTACTATAGATACTATACGGGAGGAGGGCTTCAGGTACTATAGATACTATACGGGAGGTGGGCTTCAGGTACTATAGATACTATACGGGAGGAGGGCTTCAGGTACTATAGATACTATACGGGAGGAGGGCTTCAGGTACTATAGATACTATACGGGAGGAGGGCTTCAGGTACTATAGATACTATACGGGAGGAGGGCTTCAGGTACTATAGATACTATACGGGAGGAGGGCTTCAGGTTCAGGTACTATAGATACTATACGGGAGGAGGGCTTCAGGTACTATAGATACTATACGGGAGGAGGGCTTCAGGTACTATAGATACTATACGGGAGGAGGGCTTCAGGTACTATAGATACTATACGGGAGGAGGGCTTCAGGTACTATAGATACTATACGGGGGAGGAGGGCTTCAGGTACTATAGATACTATAAGGGAGGAGGGCTTCAGGTACTATAGATACTATACGGGAGGAGGGCTTCAGGTACTATAGATACTATACGGGAGGAGGGCTTCAGGTACTATAGATACTATATGGGAGGAGGGCTTCAGGTACTATAGATACTATAGGGAGGAGGGCTTCAGGTACTATAGATACTATAGGGAGGAGGGCTTCAGGTACTATAGATACTATACGGGAGGTGGGCTTCAGGTACTATAGATACTATACGGGAGGTGGGCTTCAGGTACTATAGATACTATACGGGAGGAGGGCTTCAGGTACTATAGATACTATACGGGAGGAGGGCTTCAGGTACTATAGATACTATACGGGAGGAGGGCTTCAGGTACTATAGATACTATACGGGAGGAGGGCTTCAGGTACTATAGATACTATACGGGAGGAGGGCTTCAGGTACTATAGATACTATACGGGAGGTGGGCTTCAGGTACTATAGATACTATACGGGAGGAGGGCTTCAGGTACTATAGATACTATACGGGAGGAGGGCTTCAGGTACTATAGATACTATACGGGAGGAGGGCTTCAGGTACTATAGATACTATACGGGAGGAGGGCTTCAGGTACTATAGATACTATACGGGAGGTGGGCTTCAGGTACTATAGATACTATACGGGAGGTGGGCTTCAGGTACTATAGATACTATACGGGAGGAGGGCTTCAGGTACTATAGATACTATATGGATACTATGGGAGGAGGGCTTCAGGTACTATAGATACTATAGGGAGGAGGGCTTCAGGTACTATAGATACTATACGGGAGGAGGGCTTCAGGTACTATAGATACTATACGGGAGGAGGGCTTCAGGTACTATAGATACTATAGATACTATAGATACTATACGGGAGGAGGGCTTCAGGTACTATAGATACTATACGGGAGGAGGGCTTCAGGTACTATAGATACTATACGGGAGGAGGGCTTCAGGTACTATAGATACTATACGGGAGGAGGGCTTCAGGTACTATAGATACTATACTATAGGGAGGAGGGCTTCAGGTACTATAGATACTATACGGGAGGAGGGCTTCAGGTACTATAGATACTATACGGGAGGAGGGCTTCAGGTACTATAGATACTATACGGGAGGAGGGCTTCAGGTACTATAGATACTATACGGGAGGAGGGCTTCAGGTACTATAGATACTATATGGGAGGAGGGCTTCAGGTACTATAGATACTATACGGGAGGTGGGCTTCAGGTACTATAGATACTATACGGGAGGAGGGCTTCAGGTACTATAGATACTATACGGGAGGAGGGCTTCAGGTACTATAGATACTATATGGGAGGAGGGCTTCAGGTACTATAGATACTATACGGGAGGTGGGCTTCAGGTACTATAGATACTATACGGGAGGAGGGCTTCAGGTACTATAGATACTATATGGGAGGTGGGCTTCAGGTACTATAGATACTATACGGGAGGAGGGCTTCAGGTACTATAGATACTATATGGGAGGTGGGCTTCAGGTACTATAGATACTATACGGGAGGAGGGCTTCAGGTACTATAGATACTATATGGGAGGAGGGCTTCAGGTACTATAGATACTATACGGGAGGTGGGCTTCTCCTCGTCTCCAATCTGGGAAGATGAAGCTCAGCAAATATCAAAGCTCTTCTGTAAACACCCAGGCCTGAAAACCTCAGTTTATTGACGTTTTATCTTGTCGTTGTTGTCCATAATATAGGAACGGCCATAAGCCTGTCGCGGTATTTCTCTACATGAGTTGGGTGTGCTCTGAAGATTATGTCCCAAATGACACACTACTCCCTGTATAGGGCACTACTGATGGTCAACAGTAGTGCACTATATAGTGAATATGGTGACATTTGGGACGCAAACTAGTTTACTGCATTCAGTATCTGTACCGAAAGGAATGCCTAGGCGGAAAACGTCTTGACAACAGCGAGGAGGGGGAGGGAGGGGGGGGGGCTACTTTATTGTCTGTACAATTCCAACCTGAACTTTTAGATTGATGTCTGTGTAGAACATTCTATATTTCTGTTCTACGATCATTTACCATTTGACATTGCTTTTACGGTGTGAGTTAATAAAACAGACGTGATATTTCATTTGAAATGATTTTCTGTTTGCCTTATATAAATGAGAGAGAGAGAGAGAGAGAGAGAGAGAGAGAGAGAGAGAGAGAGAGAGAGAGAGAGAGAGAGAGAGAGAGAGAGAGAGAGAGAGAGAGAGAGAGAGAGAGAGAGAGAGAGAGAGAGACGGTCAGGGAGATGAATTCATTGTTATCCATTATGATCTCATTTAGAATCATTCTCTTAGAATTACAACCATGTTAAGAAATTCTAAGTTCTGATTTAGAACTGACCTCGGGAGGTTAAAACATGTTCATTTCCCTTTCGTCTACAGACATCTATGGTGACAAAATGCAGGCCTCCAATATCCTGGCAGTGTTGTTAGCCCAGTGTTCATTTAGCTGCGGCGAACACCGACAAATACCAAAACAGGAAAACACATAGCGTTTGTAATGAGATGGAAATGATATGTGTACATGGCAGAGGGGTCATTCTACAGCAGGAGGCCTAGTGGTTCGAACGAAAAGGTCGCTGGTTTGAATCCCCGAGCCGACAACGTTTTTATTTATTTTTTTTATTTTTTTTCTGTGTCCAAATCGACTTAAGAGTCAGTGTACACAACACCAAGCTACCACCTTGCTCCTCACTATAACTGTAGTCTACCTTAACGTTTCCCTTCTACATGTCTGTCTGTCTGTCTGTCTGTCTGTCTGTCTGTCTGCCTGTCTGTCTGTCTGTCTGTCTGTCTGTCTGTCTGTCTGTCTGTCTGTCTGTCTGTCTGTCTGTCTGTCTGTCTGTCTGTCTGTCTGTCTGTCTGTCTGTCTGTCTGTCTGTCTGTCTGTCTGTCTGTCTGTCTGTCTGCCTGCCTGCCTGCCTGCCTGCCTGCCTGCCTGCCTGCCTGCCTGCCTGTGCCTGCCTGCCTGCCTGTCTGTCTGTCTGTCTGTCTGTCTGTCTGTCTGTCTGTCTGTCTGTCTGTCTGTCTGTCTGTCTGTCTGTCTGTCTGTCTGTCTGTCTGTCTGTCTGTCTGTCTGCCTGCCTGCCTGCCTGCCTGCCTGCCTGCCTGCCTGCCTGCCTGCCTGCCTGCCTGCCTGCCTGCCTGTCTGTCTGTCTGTCTGTCTGTCTGTCTGTCTGCCTGCCTGCCTGCCTGCCTGCCTGCCTGCCTGCCTGCCTGCCTGCCTGCCTGCCTGCCTGCCTGCCTGTCTGTCTGTCTGTCTGTCTGTCTGTCTGTCTGTCTGTCTGTCTGTCTGTCTGCCACCCACCACATCTGCTTTTTGTCCATTTTATCAATTTTTTCTAACATTAATATATATTTACTTTTTCTTTCCTTCATTTCATGTTCCGTCCCTCCGTCCCGCCGTCCTCCACTGCTTATATCCAACCACCACCTCACCTAACCACGTCCCACCTCATCTACCACGTACCACCTCACCTACCACGTACCACTGGGCAGAAGAACCTACCACTCCTACACTTACTATCTGTAAGTAAACACTTCAACGTAACAGTGTTGGTGCTTTTGCTTTACGGCCGTTTATCATCGAGACCTCTCGCGCACGAGAGAGACCTGGGTTCCGTGCACGAGAGAGACCTGGGTTCCGTGCACGAGAGAGACCTGGGTCCGTGCACGAGAGAGACCTGGGTCCGTGCACGAGATAGACCTGGGTCCGTGCACGAGAGAGACCTGGGTCCGTGCACGAGAGAGACCTGGGTCCGTGCACGAGAGAGACCTGGGTCCGTGCACGAGAGAGACCTGGGTCCGTGCACGAGAGAGACCTGGGTCCGTGCACGAGAGAGACCTGGGTCTGTGCACGAGAGAGACCTGGGTCCGTGCACGAGAGAGACCTGGGTCCGTGCACGAGAGAGACCTGGGTCCGTGCACGAGAGAGACCTGGGTCCGTGCACGAGAGAGACCTGGGTCCGTGCACGAGAGAGACCTGGGTCCGTGTACGAGAGAGACCTGGGTCCGTGTACGAGAGAGACCTGGGTCCGTGCACGAGAGAGACCTGGGTCCGTGCACGAGAGAGACCTGGGTCCGTGCACGAGAGAGACCTGGGTCCGTGCACGAGAGAGACCTGGGTCTGTGCACGAGAGAGACCTGGGTCCGTGCACGAGAGAGACCTGGGTCCATGCACGAGAGAGACCTGGGTCCGTGCACGAGAGACCATGACATGCTCATCTGTTTCACAGACCTGAGTTGAACTCGTTTGTTTGAATATTCCCCTGTATAGTAAAAAGTGAATTGTCTCCAAAGCACCTCAGTATTTGCATGAGAAGAACCATGTCATTCCAATGTCTATCATGATTTAGTTTCTGACAGAGATTCTGAAGGACTCTTATATTTTCCCCTTGATGATCAGATGGTCACACTTTGACAATTGCTTATAAATGATTTTTGAAGCATTTATAGTAAGGCATTATAAAGAGTACATCAATGAGATCTTGTAGAGGCCTGACGTCTCTAAAATAGACATCTATCATTCCCAGAACTGACTGGCCTGGTCAAACAAACTGAATGCTTGAAGAGAAACCGAATGTGAGCTATCACGAGATCAGGATGGTTTCACTAGGATGGGTCCTGTGGTTCAGTCGGTAGAGCATGAGGTAGAGCATGGGTCCTCTGTCTCAGTCAGTAGAGCATGGGTCCTCTGTCTCAATCGGTAGAGCATGGGTCCTCTGTCTCAGTAGGTAGAGCATGGGTCCTCGGTCTCAGTCGGTAGAGCATGGGTCCTCTGTCTCAGTCGGTAGAGCATGGGTCCTCTGTCTCAGTAGGTAGAGCATGGGTCCTCTGTCTCAGTTGGTAGAGCATGGGTCCTCTGTCTCAGTCAGTAGAGCATGGGTCCTCTGTCTCAGTTGGTAGAGCATGGGTCCTCTGTCTCAGTCGGTAGAGCATGGGTCCTCTGTCTCAGTAGGTAGAGCATGGGTCCTCTGTCTCAGTCGGTAGAGCATGGGTCCTCTGTCTCAGTCGGTAGAGCATGGCGTTTGTTTATGATTTCCACTGGGGCAACCCATATGTAAAATGTGTTTTAAAAGTATGATCGTAAATTGCTTTAGGATAAATGTGGCTGCTAAACGGCATACAATAAGACCGCCGGATGAATCCACTCGGATACTTTCCACGTGACCCAACGCAGGAGCCTCTTCTCTCCCATAGAGAAGAGGGTAGGACTCCGTATATTTCCAAATCATTATCATCGTAGTCATGTGACGTTTCAAACTGCTGCACGACTGCTGCAAACAGATAGAGGGGTGTGTTCATAATGGCATCCTAATTACCCATGTGCCCTGGTCAAATGTAGTCCACTATGTAGGGAATAGACCATTGTCTAACAGGCTCTGTTATAGTGCTGCCTGCTGTAGTGATAAGGACAGGACAGAGAGACGGATGGAGGGAGGGAGAGAGAGAAGGGGAAAGAGGAGGGTGGGAGACAACAGCCTCTTGCCGCTCATTTTCATTATGCTTAATGCTAGTCGTTTTACACAACAAACGAGGGTCAGAGACGCTCCCATGTGAAATGCATGAGGGGAACCAAGTTCTCTCTCCCTCTCCATCACCGCTCTCTCTCTCCATCACCTCTCTATCTCTCCCTCTCCATCACCTCTCTAGCTCTCCCTCTCCATCACCTCTCTAGCTCTCCCTCTCCATCACCTCTCTATCTCTCCCTCTCCATCACCCCTCTCTCTCTCTCTCCATCACCTCTCTCTCTCTCCCTCTCATCACGTCTCTCTCTCTCCCTCTCCCTCCCCCTCTCTTTGTCTCTTTCACCTCATTCTCTCCCTCTCCATCACCTCTCTCTCCCTCTTCATCATCTCTCCCTCTCTCCCTCTTCATCATCTCTCCCTCTCTCCCTCTTCATCATCTCTCCCTCTCTCCCTCTCCATCACCCCTCTCTCTCTCTCTCCATCACCTCTCTCTCTCCATCACCTCTCTCTCTCCATCACCTCTCTCTTTGTCTCCATCACCTCTCTCTCTCTCCCTCTTTATCCCCCCTCTCTCTCTCCCTCTTTATCCCCTCTCTCTCTCCCTCTTTATCCCCTCTCTCTCTCTCTCCCTCTTTATCCCCCCTCTCTCTCTCTCTCTCCCTCTTTATCCCCTCTCTCTCTCCCTCTCTCTCTCTCTCTCCCTCTTTATCCTCTCTCTCTCCCTCTCTCTCTCTCTCTCTCTCCTCTCTCCCCTCTCTCCCTCTCTCTCCCTCTTTATCCTCTCTCTCCCTCTCTCTCTCTCCCTCTTTATCCTCTCTCTCTCTCTCTCTCTCTCTCTCTCTCTCTCTCTCTCTCTCTCTCTCTCTCTCTCTCTCTCTCTCTCGCTCTCTCTCTCTCTCGCTCTCTCTCTCCCTCTCCATCCTTTCTCTCCCTTTCCATCCTCTCTCTCTCCATCCTCTCTATGTCTCCATCGTCTCTCTCTCTCTATATACCTTCCCCTCGTCCTCATTGTCAGTATTGTGTGTGTGTGTGTTTTAAGGATGCAGGTATATAAGGAATTACATTGAGGAGGATTACTTGAATGTATTACATGTCCTTATAAGTACACAGAGACAGATATATAGTAGGCCTACATTAACCCCTGATATGAAGACAGCCAGTACATTAACCCCTGATATGAATGAGAAAGCCAGTACATTAACCCCTGATATGAATAACACAGCCAGTACATTAACCCCTGATATGAATAACACAGCCAGTGCATTAACCCCTGATATGAATAACACAGCCAGTACATTAACCCCTGATATGAAGACAGCCAGTACATTAACCCCTGATATGAATAACACAGCCAGTACATTAACCCCTGATATGAATAACACAGCCAGTACATTAACCCCTGATATGAATGAGACAGCCAGTACATTAAACCCTGATATGAATAACACAGCCAGTACATTAAGCCCAGATATAAATAATACAGCCAGTACATTAACCCCTGATATGAATAAGACAGCCAATACATTAACCCCTGATATGAATGAGACAGCCAGTACATTAACCCCTGATATGAATAACACAGCCAGTACATTAACCCCTGATATGAATAACACAGCCAGTACATTAACCCCTGATATGAATAACACAGCCAGTACATTAACCCCTGATATGAAGACAGCCAGTACATTAACCCCTGATATGAATAACACAGCCAGTACATTAACCCCTGATATGAATAACACAGCCAGTACATTAACCCCTGATATGAATGAGACAGCCAGTACATTAACCCCTGATATGAATAACACAGCCAGTACATTAACCCCTGATATGAAGACAGCCAGTACATTAACCCCTGATATGAATAACACAGCCAGTACATGAACCCCTGATATGAATAACACAGCCAGTACATTAACCCCTGATATGAATGAGACAGCCAGTACATTAAACCCTGATATGAATAACACAGCCAGTACATTAAGCCCAGATATAAATAATACAGCCAGTACATTAACCCCTTATATGAATAACACAGCCAGTACATTAACCCCTGATATGAATAAGACAGCCAATACATTAACCCCTGATATGAATGAGACAGCCAGTACATTAACCCCTGATATGAATAACACAGCCAGTACATTAACCCCTGATATGAATAACACAGCCAGTACATTAACCCCTGATATGAATAAGACAGCCAGTACATTAACCCCAGATAGAAATAATACAGCCAGTACATTAACACCTGATATGAATGAGACAGCCAGTACATTAACCCCTGATATGAATAACACAGCCAGTACATTAACACCTGATATGAAGACAGCCAGTACATTAACCCCTGGTAAGAGTAAGACAGCCAGTACATTAACCCCTGGTATGAGTAAGACAGCCAGTACATTAACCCCTGATATGAATAACACAGCCATTACATTAACCCCTGATATGAATAACACAGCCAGTACATTAACCCCTGAACTAAATAAGACAGCCAGTACATTAACCCCTGATATGAAGACAGCCAGTACATTAACCCCTGGTATGAGTAAGACAGCCAGTACATTAACCCCTGGTATGAGTAAGACAGCCAGTACATTAACCCCTGATATGAATAATACAGCCAGTACATTAATCCCTGATATGAATAACACAGCCAGTACATTAACCTCTGATATGAAGACAGCCAGTACATTAACCCCTGGTAAGAGTAAGACAGCCAGTACATTAACCCCTGGTATGAGTAAGACAGCCAGTACATTAACCCCTGATATGAATAACACAGCCAGTACATTAACCCCTGAACTAAATAAGACAGCCAGTACATTAACCCCTGATATGAAGACAGCCAGTACATTAACCCCTGGTATGAGTAAGACAGCCAGTACAGTAACCCCTGGTATGAGTAAGACAGCCAGTACATTAACCCCTGATATGAATAATACAGCCAGTACATTAATCCCTGATATGAATAACACAGCCAGTACATTAACCTCTGATATGAAGACAGCCATTACATTAACCCCTGATATGAATAACACAGCCAGTACATTAACCCCTAATATGAATAACACAGCCAGTACATTAACCCCTGATATGAATAACACAGCCAATACATTAACCCCTGATATGAATAACACAGCCAGTACATTAACCCCTGATATGAATAACACAGCCAGTACATTAACCCCTGATATGAAGACAGCCATTACATTAAACCCTGATATGAATAAGACGACCAGTACATTAACCCCTGATATGAAAAAGACAGCCAGTACATTAACCCCTGATATGAATAATACAGCCAGTACATTAACCCCTGATATGAATAACACAGCCAGTACATTAACCCCTGATATGAATAACACAGCCAGTACATTAACCCATGATATGAAAAACACAGCCAGTATATTAACCCCTGATATGAAGACAGCCAGTACATTAACCCCTGGTATGAGTAAGACAGCCAGTACATTAACCCCTGGTATGAGTAAGACAGCCAGTACATTAACCCCTGATATGAATAATACAGCCAGTACATTAATCCCTGATATGAATAACACAGCCAGTACATTAACCTCTGATATGAAGACAGCCATTACATTAACCCCTGATATGAATAACACAGCCAGTACATTAACCCCTGATATGAATAACACAGCCAGTACATTAACCCCTGATATGAATAACACAGCCAATACATTAACCCCTGATATGAATAACACAGCCAGTACATTAACCCCTGATATGAATAACACAGCCAGTACATTAACCCCTGATATGAATAACACAGCCAATACATTAACCCATGATATGAATAACACAGCCAGTACATTAAACCCTGATATGAATAAGACGACCAGTACATTAACCCCTGATATGAATAAGACAGCCAGTACATTAACCCCTGATATGAATAATACAGCCAGTACATTAACCCCTGATATGAATAACACAGCCAGTACATTAACCCCTGATATGAATAACACAGCCAGTACATTAACCCCTGATATGAATAACACAGCCAGTACATTAACCCCTGATATGAAGACAGACAGTACATTAACCCCTGATATGAATAACACAGCCAGTACATGAACCCCTGATATGAATAAGACAGCCAGTACATTAACCCCTGATATGAAGACAGCCAGTACATTAACCCCTGATATGAATAAGACAGCCAGTACATTAACCCCTGATATGAATAACACAGCCAGTACATTAACCCCTGATATAAATAACACAGCCAGTACATTAACCCCTGATATGAATAAGACAGCCAGTACATTAACCCCTGATATGAATAACACAGCCAGTACATTAACCCCTGATATGAATGAGACAGCCAGTACATTAACCCCTGATATGAATAAGACAGCCAGTACATTAACCCCTGATATGAATAACACAGCCAGTACATTAACCCCTGATATGAATGAGACAGCCAGTACATTAACCCCAGCCAGTACATTAACCCCTGATATGAATAAGACAGCCAGTACATTAACCCCTGATATGAATAAGACATTAACCCCTGATATGAATAAGACAGCAGTACATTAACCACTGAATAACACAGAATGAGACAGCCAGTACATTAACCCTGATATGAATAAGACAACCAATACATTAACCCCTGATATGAATAAGACAGCCAGTACATTAACCCCTGATATGAATAATACAGCCAGTACATTAACAACTGATATGAATAACACAGCCAGTAACATTGAACCCAGTGATATGAAATAACACAGCCAGTACATTAACCCTGATATGAATAAGACAGAGTGCATTAACCCCTGATATGAAGACAGCCAGTACATTAACCCCTGATATGAATAGACAGCCAGTACATAACCCCTGATATGAATAACACAGCCAGTACATTAAAGAATAACACAGCCAGTACATTAACCCCTGATATGAATAACACAGCCAGTACATTAACCCCTGATATGAATATATGAATAACACAGCCAGTACATTAACCCACAGCCAGTGATATGAATAAGACAGCCAGTACATTAACCCCTGATATGAATAAGACAGCCAGTACATTAACCCCTGATATGAATAAGACAGCCAGTACATTAACCACTGATATGAATGAGACAGCCAGTACATTAACCCCTGATATGAATAAGACAGCCAGTACATTAACCCCTGATATGAATAATACAGCCAGTACATTAACCCCTGATATGAGTAAGACAGCCAGTACATTAACCCCTGATATGAGTAATACAGCCAGTACATTAACCCCTGATATGAATAACACAGCCAGTACATTAACCCATGATATGAAAAACACAGCCAGTACATTAACCCATGACATGAATAACACAGCCAGTACATTAACCCATGACATGAATAACACAGCCAGTACATAAACCCATGATATGAATAACACAGCCAGTACATTAACCCCTGATATGAATAAGACAGCCAGTACATTAACCCCTGATATGAATAAGACAGCCAGTACATTAACCCCTGATATGAATAACACAGCCAGTACATTAACCCCTGATATGAATGAGACAGCCAGTACATTAACCCCTGATATGAATAAGACAGCCAGTACATTAACCCCTGATATGAATAAGACAGCCAGTACATTAACCCCTGATATGAATAATACAGCCAGTACATTAACCCCTGATATGAGTAAGACAGCCAGTACATTAACCCCTGATATGAGTAATACAGCCAGTACATTAACCCCTGATATGAATAAGACAGCCAGTACATTAACCACTGATATGAATGAGACAGCCAGTACATTAACCCCTGATATGAATAAGACAGCCAGTAAATTAACCCCTGATATGAATAATACAGCCAGTACATTAACCCCTGATATGAGTAAGACAGCCAGTACATTAACCCCTGATATGAGTAATACAGCCAGTACATTAACCCCTGATATGAATAACACAGCCAGTACATTAACCCATGATATGAAAAACACAGCCAGTACATTAACCCATGACATGAATAACACAGCCAGTACATTAACCCATGACATGAATAACACAGCCAGTACATAAACCCATGATATGAATAACACAGCCAGTACATTAACCCCTGATATGAATAAGACAGCCAGTACATTAACCCCTGATATGAATAAGACAGCCAGTACATTAACCACTGATATGAATGAGACAGCCAGTACATTAACCCCTGATATGAATAAGACAGCCAGTACATTAACCCCTGATATGAATAATACAGCCAGTACATTAACCCTTGATATGAATAAGACAGCCAGTACATTAACCCCTGATATGAATAATACAGCCAGTACATTAACCCCTGATATGAGTAAGACAGCCAGTACATTAACCCCTGATATGAGTAATACAGCCAGTACATTAACCCCTGATATGAATAACACAGCCAGTACATTAACCCATGATATGAAAAACACAGCCAGTACATAAACCCATGATATGAATAACACAGCCAGTACATTAACCCCTGATATGAATAAGACAGCCAGTACATTAACCCCTGATATGAATAAGACAGCCAGTACATTAACCACTGATATGAATGAGACAGCCAGTACATTAACCCCTGATATGAATAAGACAGCCAGTACATTAACCCCTGATATGAATAATACAGCCAGTACATTAACCCCTGATATGAGTAAGACAGCCAGTACATTAACCCCTGATATGACTAACACAGCCAGTACATTAACCCATGACATGAATAACACAGCCAGTACATAAACCCATGATATGAATAACACAGCCAGTACATTAACCCCTGATATGAATAACACAGCCAGTACATTAACCCCTGATATGAATAACACAGCCAGTACATTAACCCCTGATATGAATAACACAGCCAGTACATTAACCCCTGATATGAATAACACAGCCAGTACATTAACCCCGTATATGAAGACAGCCAGTACATTAACCCCTGATATGAATAACACAGCCAGTACATTAACCCCTGATATGAATAAGACAGCCAGTACATTAACCCCTGATATGAATAACACAGCCAGTACAGTAACCCCTGATATGAATAAGACAGCCAGTACATTAACCCCTGATATGAATAACACAGCCAGTACATTAACCCCTGATATGAATGAGACAGCCAGTACATTAACCCCTGATATGAATAACACAGCCAGTACATTAACCCATGACATGAAAAACACAGCCAGTACATTAACCCCTGATATGAATAACACAGCCAGTACATTAACCCCTGATATGAATAGCACAGCCAATACATTAACCCCTGATATGAATAACACAACCAGTACATTAACCCCTGATATGAATAACACAGCCAGTACATGAACCCTGATATGAATAACACAGCCAGTACATTAACCCCTGATATGAATGAGACAGCCAGTACATTAACCCCTGATGTAAATAACACAGCCAGTAAATTAACCCCTGATATGAATAAGACAGCCAGTACATTAACCCCTGATATGAAGACAGCCAGTACATTAACCCCTGATATGAATAACACAGCCAGTACATTACCCCTGATATGAATAACACAGCCAGTACATTAACCCCTGATATGAATAACACAGCCAGTACATTAACCCCTGATATGAAGACAGCCAGTACATTAACCCCTGATATGCAGACAGCCAGTACATTAACCCCTGATATGCAGACAGCCAGTACATTAACCCCTGATATGACTAACACAGCCAGTACATTAACCCATGACATGAATAACACAGCCAGTACATTAACCCATGATATGAATAACACAGCCAGTACATTAACCCCTGATATGAATAACACAGCCAGTACATTAACCCATGACATGAATAACACAGCCAGTACATTAACCCCTGATATGAATAACACAGCCAGTACATTAACCCCTGATATGAATAACACAGCCAGTACATTAACCGCTGATATGAATGAGACAGCCAGTACATTAACCCCTGATATGAATAACACAGCCAGTACATCAATATGAAGCCTTGAGGATCTGAAGACATGCTTTAAGGTTTCTGTTCCGTTCTGAGACGTGAGGATGTGTGTGTGTGTGTGTGTGTGTGTGTGTGTGTGTGTGTGTGTGTGTGTGTGTGTGTGTGTGTGTGTGTGTGTGTGTGTGTGTGTGTGTGTGTGTGTGTGTGTTGTCATTACATCAAGAACAAGAGTCAGAGGTTAAGCCCCTCCCTATAGTTTTGATTTGATTTGATCCCCAGCTATCACCCTGCTGTCAATGGAGCCCAACCCCTCTCATCCTGCTATCTCCCTGCCTGTCATTGGAATCCAATACGGGCAACAAGACCATTTACCCCCAAGGACGCACAGCCTCACTACGCCAATATACTGACAATTAGGAAGAGGAGAACGATAGAGGGCGGAGGGAGAAAAGGAGAGAGGGGGAGGGAGAGAGAGAGAGGGAAAGATACAGAGAGGAAGAGGAGACAAGAAAGAGAGGTGATGATGGAGGGGAAAGAGAGGGGATGAAGAGGGAGAGAGAGAGGGGATGAAGAGGGAGAGAGAGAGGTGATGGAGAGGGAGAGAGAGAGTGATGGAGAGGGAGAGAGCGGTGATGGAGAGAGAGAGAGAGAGAGAGAGAGAGAGAGAGAGAGAGAGAGAGAGGGGACGGAGAGGGAGAGATAGAGAGGTGATGGAGAGGGAGAAATAGAGAGGTGATGGAGAGGGAGAGCTAGAGAGGTGATGGAGATGGAGAGATAGAGAGGTGATGGAGAGGGAGAGATAGAGAGGTGATGGAGAGGGAGAGATAGAGAGGTGATGGAGAGAGAGAGCGGTGATGGAGAGGGAGAGAGAACTTGGTTCCCCTCATGCATTTCACATGGGAGTGTCTCTGACCCTCGTTTGTTGTGTAAAACGACTAGCATTAAGCATAATGAAAATGAGCGGCAAGAGGCTGTTGTCTCCCACCCTCCTCTTTCCCCTTCTCTCTCTCCCTCCCTCCATCCGTCTCTCTGTCCTGTCCTTATCACTACAGCAGGCAGCACTATAACAGAGCCTGTTAGACAATGGTCTGCGTCCCAAATCACACCCTATTCCCTATGGGCACTGGTCAACAAATGGTGCACTACAAAGGGAGTTTAGTGCCATTTGGGAAGCATAGCGTTTAGCAGAATGTGCTGAGTGCACGAGCACCTTCATTAAAACCTACAAGGCTACCTGAACGTTGAGCGAGAATCATATTAATTGGTACAAGACCGTGTACGTGTTTTTTTCTGACAATCTCTGCATTCTGATGAGAGAGCGGGGAAGAGAGGAGAGGAGAGGAGAGGAGAGGAGAGGAGGGGAGAGGAGAGGAGAGGAGAGGGAGAGGAGGTCTCCCAGGAGAGGAGAGGAGAGGGAGGAGGGAGAGGAGAGGAGAGGAGAGGAGAGGGGGGAGAGGGGAGAGGAGAGGAGAGGAGAGGAGAGGGAGGAGAGGAGAGGAGAGGAGAGGAGAGAGGGAGAGGAGAGGAGAGGAGAGGAGAGGGGCGGTGAGGAGAGGGGCGGTGAGGAGAGGGGCGGTGAGGGGAACAATGGAATGGGATGGTACTAAGAGCTAGAACAATGGAATGGGATGGTACTAAGAGCTAGAACAATGGAATGGGATGGTACTAAGAGCTAGAACAATGGAAAGGGGTGGTACTAAGAGCTAGAACAATGGAATGGGATGGTACTAAGAGCTAGAACAATGGAAAGGGATGGTACTAAGAGCTAGAACAATGGAAAGGGATGGTACTAAGAGCTAGAACAATGGAATGGGATGGTACTAAGAGCTAGAACAATGGAAAGGGATGGTACTAAGAGCTAGAACAATGGAAAGGGATGGCACTAAGAGCTAGAACAATGGAATGGGATGGTACTAAGAGCTAGAACAATGGAATGGGATGGTACTAAGAGCTAGAACAATGGAATGGGATTGTACTAAGAGCTGTATTGAGATTGAGTAGATGTAGAGAATGGTCTCTTCTATAGAGAATGGTCTGATTATAGTCTCTTCTATAGAGAATGGTCTGATTATAGTCTCTTCTATAGAGAATGGTCTGATTATAGTCTCTTCTATAGAGAATGATCCGTTGTTTATAAAGGT
This sequence comes from Oncorhynchus keta, assembly GCF_023373465.1. Taxonomy (NCBI): domain Eukaryota; kingdom Metazoa; phylum Chordata; class Actinopteri; order Salmoniformes; family Salmonidae; genus Oncorhynchus; species Oncorhynchus keta. The sequence continues at coordinate 5,719,236 of NC_068435.1, read as the reverse complement.
GACATGTTTATCTGAGCTTCTGGAAAACCAGGTCAGTGTCCGTCTTTTCGCTGTTTTATTTTACCAGGTAAGTTGGCTGGGAACACATCCCAATTTACAGCAACGACCCGGGGAACAGTTACAAGGGGAGAGGAATGAGCCAATTGGATGTTGGGGATGATTTGGTGGCCATGATGGTCAGATTTAGTCAGGACACCAGGGGTTAACAACACGACTCTCACGATAAGTGCCGTGGGATCTTTAGTGACCACAGAGAGTCGCGACTGTCAGAGTCTAGGTGATGTGGGTAAGGCGGAGTCGGGCGGGCGGAGTCGGGCGGGCGGAGTCGGTCGGGCGGAGTCGGGCGGGCGGAGTCGGGTGGGCGGAGTCGGACTCAGGACACAGAGGTGAGTAATATTAGTAACTTTACTCAAAAATAATCTTCCTACAAGGAGAACGAAAATCCAGAATCACATCAACGAGACAACTGACAACAATAAACACGCACAAAACCATGATGGCTCCAGAGGGTTAAATAAGGAAATAATTCAAACTTAATGGGAACCAGGTGTGTACAATCAAGACAAAAAGAAATGTAGATCGGTGGATGCTAGAAAACCGGTGACGTCGACCGCCAAGCGCCACCCACTTCGGCGGAAGTTGTGATAGCGACAACTGTTTAACGTCCCTTCCGAGAGCACTCTACACAGGGCAATGTCCCCAATCACTGCCCTGGGGCAGGAAAGAGTGCCTCCTACTCCACTTCCAGCAGCATCTGGTCTCCCATCCAGGACCAACCCTGCTTCAGAGGTCAGCCAGCTGTGGGACGAGGGGTGGTCTCCCATCCAGGACCAACCCTGCTTCAGAGGTCAGCCAGCTGTGGGACGCGAGGTGGTCTCCCATCCAGGAACAACCCTGCTTCAGAGGTCAGCCGGCTGTGGGACGCGGGGTGGTTTCCCATCCAGGACCAACCCTGCTTCAGAGGTCAGCCAGCTGTGGGACGCGAGGTGGTCTCCCATCCAGGACCAACCCTGCTTAGCTTCAGAGGTCAGCCAGCTGTGGGACGAGGGGTGGTCTCCCATCCAGGAACAACCCTGCTTCAGAGGTCAGCCGGCTGTGGGACGCTGGGTGGTCTCCCATCCAGGACCAACCCTGCTTCAGAGGTCAGCCAGCTGTGGGACGCGAGGTGGTCTCCCATCCAGGACCAACCCTGCTTAGCTTCAGAGGTCAGCCAGCTGTGGGACGAGGGGTGGTCTCCCATCCAGGAACAACCCTGCTTCAGAGGTCAGCCGGCTGTGGGACGCTGGGTGGTCTCCCATCCAGGACCAACCCTGCTTCAGAGGTCAGCCAGCTGTGGGACGCGGGATGGTCTCCCATCCAGGACCAACCCTGCTTCAGAGGTCAGCCAGCTGTGGGACGCGGGGTGGTTTCCCATCCAGGACCAACCCTGCTTCAGAGGTCAGCCGGCTGTGGGACGCGAGGTGGTCTCCCATCCAGGACCAACCCTGCTTCAGAGGTCAGCCGGCTGTGGGACGCGGGGTGGTATGCTGCTGGTATGGTTTCTTTAGTCTTATACCACTCAAACGTGCCTCGACGTCATCTCGTTGAGTTCACCTTTAAATTAGTTTCAGTATAGTTTGTTTTTCAAAACGTGTTTGTTAATTATTTTATTTCAGATTACTAAATGTTTTTTTTCATGATTCGTTTTAGTTTCAGTTTTAGTTCATTATAATAACATTGACAAACACACAGTGGTTTTTATTTCATACCAATAAATATAAACACCCTCCACAGAAATCTGTAGCTACGTCCCAATTCTCTCTCCTTCCTCCCTTTACTGATTTGAAAGGAAATTACTGGTTTAAGAAATGTGGTGGAAGCAAGAGAACGAGTATTGCACAAGTGTTAAGTCTGTGTGCTTCCATCAGACTAACCACTCTACTAGGTTATGAGGACTCCACTAGTTTATGAGGACTCTACTAGTTTATGAGGACTCTACTAGGTTATGAGGACTCCACTAGTTTATGAGGACTCTACTAGGTTATGAGGACTCTACTAGTTTATGAGGACTCTACTAGGTTATGAGGACTCTACTAGTTTATGAGGACTCCACTAGTTTATGAGGACTCTACTAGTTTATGAGGACTCTACTAGTTTATGAGGACTCCACTAGTTTATGAGGACTCCACTAGTTTATGAGGACTCTACTAGTTTATGAGGACTCCACTAGTTTATGAGGACTCCACTAGTTTATGAGGACTCCACTAGTTTATAAGGACTCTACTAGTTTGTGAGGACCACTAGTTTGTGAGGACTCTACTAGTTTATGAGGACTCCGCTAGGTTATGAGGACTCTACTAGTTTATCAGGACTCTACTAGGTTATGAGGACTCTAATAATAATAATAATAATAATAATAATAATATTATTATTATTATTATCCTTATAAACTCTACTAGTTTATAAGGACTCTACTAGGTTATGAGGACTCTACTAGTTTATCAGGACCACTAGGTTATGAGGACTCCACTAGGTTATGAGGACTCCACTAGGTTATGAGGACTCCACTAGTTTATCAGGACTCTACTAGTTTTTGAGGACTCTACTAGGTTATGAGGACCACTAGTTTGTGAGGACTCTACTAGTTTGTGAGGACTCCACTAGGTTATGAGGACTCTACTAGTTTATCAGGAATCCGCTAGTTTATGAGGACTCCGCTAGGTTATGAGGACTCCGCTAGGTTATCAGGACTCCGCTAGGTTATCAGGACTCTACTAATTTATCAGGACCACTAGGTTATGAGGACTCCGCTAGGTTATCAGGACTCTACTAGTTTATCAGGACCACTAGGTTATGAGGACTCCACTAGTTTATCAGGACTCCGCTAGTTTATGAGGACTCCGCTAGGTTATCAGGACTCCGCTAGGTTATCAGGACTCTACTAGTTTATCAGGACTCCACTAGGTTATGAGGACTCCACTAGTTTATCAGGACTCTACTAGTTTATGAGGACTCTACTAGGTTATGAGGACTCCACTAGTTTATGAGGACTCTGCTAGGTTATGAGGACTCTGCTAAGTTATGAGGACTCTGCTAGGTTATGAGGACTCCACTAGGTTATGAGGACTCCACTAGTTTATCAGGACTCTACTAGGTTATGAGGACTCTACTAGTTTATCAGGACCACTAGGTTATGAGGACTCCACTAGGTTATGAGGACTCCACTAGGTTATGAGGACTCCACTAGGTTATGAGGACTCCACTAGTTTATCAGGACTCTACTAGTTTATGAGGACTCTACTAGGTTATGAGGACCACTAGTTTGTGAGGACTCTACTAGTTTGTGAGGACTCCACTAGGTTATGAGGACTCCACTAGGTTATGAGGACTCCACTAGTTTATGAGGACTCCACTAGTCTATGAGGACTCCGCTAGGTTATTAGGACTCCGCTAGGTTATCAGGACTCCGCTAGGTTATCAGGACTCTACTAGTTTATCAGGACCACTAGGTTATGAGGACTCCACTAGTTTATCAGGACTCCGCTAGTTTATGAGGACTCCGCTAGGTTATCAGGACTCCGCTACTTTATCAGGACTCCGCTAGGTTATCAGGACTCCGCTAGGTTATCAGGACTCTACTAGTTTATCAGGACCACTAGGTTATGAGGACTTCACTAGTTTATCAGGACTCCGCTAGTTTATGAGGACTCCACTAGGTTAGCAGGACTCCGCTAGGTTATCAGGACTCCGCTAGGTTATCAGGACTCCACTAGGTTATGAGGACTCCACTAGTTTATCAGGACTCTACTAGTTTATGAGGACTCTACTAGGTTATGAGGACTCCACTAGTTTATGAGGACTCTGCTAGGTTATGAGGACTCTGCTAGGTTATGAGGACTCCACTAGGTTATGAGGACTCCACTAGTTTATCAGGACTCCACTAGTTTATGAGGACTCTACTAGTTTATGAGGACTCTACTAGTTTGTGAGGACTCCACTAGTTTATGAGGACTCTACTAGTTTATGAGGACTCTACTAGTTTATGAGGACTCTACTAGTTTGTGAGGACCACTAGTTTATGAGGACTCTACTAGTTTATGAGGACTCTACTAGTTTGTGAGGACCACTAGTTTGTGAGGACTCTACTAGTTTATGAGGACTCCGCTAGGTTATGAGGACTCTACTAGTTTATCAGGACTCCACTAGGTTATGAGGACTCCACTAGTTTATCAGGACTCTACTAGTTTATGAGGACTCTACTAGGTTATGAGGACTCTACTAGTTTATGAGGACTCTGCTAGGTTATGAGGACTCTGCTAGGTTATGAGGACTCTACTAGTTTATGAGGACTCTACTAGTTTGTGAGGACTCCACTAGTTTATGAGGACTCTACTAGTTTATGAGGACTCTACTAGTTTATGAGGACTCTACTAGTTTGTGAGGACCACTAGTTTATGAGGACTCTACTAGTTTATGAGGACTCTACTAGTTTGTGAGGACCACTAGTTTGTGAGGACTCTACTAGTTTATGAGGACTCCGCTAGGTTATGAGGACTCTACTAGTTTATCAGGACTCCACTAGGTTATGAGGACTCCACTAGTTTATCAGGACTCTACTAGTTTATGAGGACTCTACTAGGTTATGAGGACTCTACTAGTTTATGAGGACTCTGCTAGGTTATGAGGACTCTGCTAGGTTATGAGGACTCTGCTAGGTTATGAGGACTCCACTAGGTTATGAGGACTCCACTAGATTATCAGGACTCTACTAGGTTATGAGGACTCTACTAGTTTATCAGGACTCTACTAGGTTATGAGGACTCTACTAGGTTATGAGGACTCCACTAGTTTATGAGAACTCTACTAGGTTATGAGGACTCTACTAGTTTATGAGGACTCTACTAGGTTATGAGGACTCTACTAGTTTATGAGGACTCCACTAGTTTATGAGGACTCCACTAGTCTATGAGGACTCCGCTAGGTTATTAGGACTCCGCTAGGTTATCAGGACTCCGCTAGGTTATCAGGACTCTACTAGTTTATCAGGACCACTAGGTTATGAGGACTCCACTAGTTTATCAGGACTCGGCTAGTTTATGAGGACTCCACTAGGTTAGCAGGACTCCGCTAGGTTATCAGGACTCCGCTAGGTTATCAGGACTCCACTAGGTTATGAGGACTCCACTAGTTTATCAGGACTCTACTAGTTTATGAGGACTCTACTTGGTTATGAGGACTCCACTAGTTTATGAGGACTCTGCTAGGTTATGAGGACTCTGCTAGGTTATGAGGACTCCACTAGGTTATGAGGACTCCACTAGTTTATGAGGACTCCACTTAGTTTATTATGAGGACTCTACTAGTTTATGAGGACTCTACTAGTTTATTCCACTAGTTTATGAGGACTCTACTAGTTTATGAGGACTCTACTAGTTTATGAGGACTCTACTAGTTTATGAGGACTCTACTAGTTTGTGAGGACCACTAGTTTATGAGGACTCTACTAGTTTATGAGGACTCTACTAGTTTGTGAGGACCACTAGTTTGTGAGGACTCTACTAGTTTATGAGGACTCCGCTAGGTTATGAGGACTCTACTAGTCTATCAGGACTCCACTAGGTTATGAGGACTCCACTAGTTTATCAGGACTCTACTAGTTTATGAGGACTCTACTGGGTTATGAGGACTCTACTAGTTTATGAGGACTCTGCTAGGTTATGAGGACTCTGCTAGGTTATGAGGACTCTGCTAGGTTATGAGGACTCCACTAGGTTATGAGGACTCCACTAGTTTATCAGGACTCTACTAGGTTATGAGGACTCTACTAGGTTATGAGGTCTCCACTAGGTTATGAGGACTCCACTAGTTTATCAGGACTCTACTAGGTTATGAGGACTCTACTAGTTTATCAGGACTCTACTAGGTTATGAGGACTCTACTAGGTTATGAGGACTCCACTAGTTTATGAGAACTCTACTAGGTTATGAGGACTCTACTAGTTTATGAGGACTCTACTAGTTTATGAGGACTCTACTAGGTTATGAGGACTCTACTAGTTTATGAGGACTCCACTAGTTTATGAGGACTCTACTAGTTTATGAGGACTCTACTAGTTTATGAGGACTCCACTAGTTTATGAGGACTCCACTAGTTTATGAGGACTCCACTAGTTTATGAGGACTCCACTAGTTTATGAGGACTCCACTAGTTTATGAGGACTCCACTAGTTTATAAGGACTCTACTAGTTTGTGAGGACCACTAGTTTGTGAGGACTCTACTAGTTTATGAGGACTCTACTAGTTTATGAGGACTCCGCTAGGTTATGAGGACTCTACTAGTTTATCAGGACTCTACTAGGTTATGAGGACTCTAATAATAATAATAATAATAATAATAATAATAATAATATTATTATTATTATTATTATCCTTATAAACTCTACTAGTTTATAAGGACTCTACTAGGTTATGAGGACTCTACTAGTTTATCAGGACCACTAGGTTATGAGGACTCCACTAGGTTATGAGGACTCCACTAGGTTATGAGGACTCCACTAGTTTATCAGGACTCTACTAGTTTTTGAGGACTCTACTAGGTTATGAGGACCACTAGTTTGTGAGGACTCTACTAGTTTATGAGGACTCCACTAGGTTATGAGGACTCTACTAGTTTATCAGGAATCCGCTAGTTTATGAGGACTCCGCTAGGTTATGAGGACTCCGCTAGGTTATGAGGACTCCACTAGGTTATGAGGACTCCGGTTATCAGGACTCCAGGTTATCAGGACTTACTAGTTTATCAGGACTCTACTAGTTTATTATCAGGACTCACTAGGTTATCAGGACTCCTACTAGTTTATCAGGACTCCGTTTATAGTTTATGAGGACTCCACTAGTTTATCAGGACTCCGCTAGTTATGAGGACTCCGCTAGGTTATCAGGACTCCGCTAGGTTATCAGGACTCTACTAGTTTATCAGGACTCCACTAGGTTATGAGGACTCCACTAGTTTATCAGGACTCTACTAGTTTATGAGGACTCTACTAGGTTATGAGGACTCCACTAGTTTATGAGGACTCTGCTAGGTTATGAGGACTCTGCTAAGTTATGAGGACTCTGCTAGGTTATGAGGACTCCACTAGGTTATGAGGACTCCACTAGTTTATCAGGACTCTACTAGGTTATGAGGACTCTACTAGTTTATCAGGACCACTAGGTTATGAGGACTCCACTAGGTTATGAGGACTCCACTAGGTTATGAGGACTCCACTAGGTTATGAGGACTCCACTAGTTTATCAGGACTCTACTAGTTTATGAGGACTCTACTAGGTTATGAGGACTCTACTAGTTTATCAGGACCACTAGGTTATGAGGACTCCACTAGGTTATGAGGACTCCACTAGGTTATGAGGACTCCACTAGTTTATCAGGACTCTACTAGTTTTTGAGGACTCTACTAGGTTATGAGGACTCACTAGTTTATGAGGACTCTACTAGTTTTATGTGAGGACTCCACTAGGTTATCAGTTAGGTTATGAGGACTCTACTAGTTTATCAGGACTCCGCTAGTTTATGAGGACTCCGCTAGGTTATGAGGACTCCGCTAGGTTATGAGGACTCCACTAGGTTATCAGGACTCTACTAGTTTATCAGGACTCACTAGGTTATGAGGACTCCGTTTATGAGGACTAGGTTATCAGGACTCTACTAGTTTATCAGGACTCACTAGTTTATGAGGACTCCACTAGTTTATGAGGACTCTACTAGTTTATGAGGACTCTACTAGGTTATGAGGACTCCGCTAGTTTATGAGGACTCCTAGCTAGGTTATGAGGACTCTACTAGTTTATCAGGACTCCACTAGGTTATGAGGACTCCACTAGTTTATCAGGACTCTACTATGTTAGGTTATGAGGACTCTACTAGGTTATGAGGACTCCACTAGTTTATGAGGACTCTGCTAGGTTATGAGGACTCTGCTAGGTTATGAGGACTCTGCTAGGTTATGAGGACTCCACTAGGTTATGAGGACTCCACTAGTTTATCAGGACTCTACTAGGTTATGAGGACTCTACTAGTTTATCAGGACCACTAGGTTATGAGGACTCCACTAGGTTATGAGGACTCCACTAGGTTATGAGGACTCCACTAGGTTATGAGGACTCCACTAGTTTATCAGGACTCTACTAGTTTATGAGGACTCTACTAGGTTATGAGGACCACTAGTTTGTGAGGACTCTACTAGTTTGTGAGGACTCCACTAGGTTATGAGGACTCCACTAGTTTATGAGGACTCTACTAGTTTATCAGGAATCCGCTAGTTTATGAGGACTCCACTAGTTTATCAGGACTCCACTAGTTTATGAGGACTCCGCTAGGTTATTAGGACTCCGCTAGGTTATCAGGACTCCGCTAGGTTATCAGGACTCTACTAGTTTATCAGGACCACTAGGTTATGAGGACTCCACTCCACTAGGTTATGAGGACTCTACTAGGATCCGGACTCTTATGAGGACTAGGGACTCCTACTTATCAGGACTCCGGACTAGGTTATCAGGACTCTACTAGTTTATCAGGACCTACTAGGTTATGAGGACTCCACTAGTTTATCAGGACTCCACTAGGTTTATGCTAGGTTATGAGGACTCCACTAGGTTAGTTTAGGACTCCACTAGGTTATCAGGACTCCGCTAGGTTATCAGGACTCCACTAGGTTATGAGGTTTACTCCACTAGTTTATCAGGACTCTACTAGTTTATGAGGACTCTACTAGGGTATGAGGACTCCACTAGTTTATGAGGACTCTGCTAGGTTATGAGGACTCTGCTAGGTTATGAGGACTCCACTAGGTTATGAGGACTCCACTAGTTTATCAGGACTCCACTAGTTTATGAGGACTCTACTAGTTTGTGAGGACTCTACTAGTTTATCAGGACTCTACTAGTTTATCAGGACTCTACTAGTTTATGAGGACTCTACTAGTTTGTGAGGACTCTACTAGTTTGTGAGGACTCCACTAGTTTATGAGGACTCTACTAGTTTATCAGGACTCTACTAGTTTATGAGGACTCCATTGAATGTGTGTATACTAAGCACACAATGGCAATCTCTAACATGAATCTATTGTTCAGCTCAGTGTATGTGTGTGTGTGCGTGACAGCAGGCTGCTGAGGGGGAGGACGGCTCATAGTAAAGTATGGAACGGAAGTCAATGGAATGGTATCAAACACATGGAAACCATGGAAACCATGGAAACCATGCATTTGATGCCTTTCCACTCATTCCACTCCATCCGTTTCAGACCAAGGAGCCCGGTCCCAGACATGTTGTAACCTCCCATTCAGACTTAAGGTGCAGACCACCAGCCTCCTGTGGTGTGTGACCAAGGACTGTGCCACTGTGTCCCAGTGTGTGACCAAGGACTGCTGCCACTGTGTGTGTGTGTGTGTGTCCCAGTGTGTGTGCTGTGTGTCCCAGTGTGTGTGTGTGTGTGTGTGTGTGTGTGTGTCCCAGACATGTGTGTGTGTGTGTGTGTGTGACCAAGGACTCCATTCAGCTGCCACTGTGTGTGTGTGTGTGTGTGTGTGTCCCAGTGTTGTAACAACCAAGGACCGCAGCTGCCTCATGTGCAGTCTTCAGTAACATCCAATTGTTTACCAGCACACAAATCAAAACAACCTTGAAAAGTGTTCATGTCCAAAGCTCTTTGTCTGCTGAACGATGGGAGACGAAGTGCTTGACAAAGGTCTGGGACCAAGGACTCCATTCAGCTGCCACTGTGTCCCAGACATGTTGTAACAGACCAAGGACTCCATTCAGCTGCCACTGTGTCCCAGACATGTTGTAACAGACCAAGGACTCCATTCAGCTGCCACTGTGTCCCAGACATGTTGTAACAGACCAAGGACTCCATTCAGCTGCCACTGTGTCCCAGACATGTTGTAACAGACCAAGGACTCCATTCAGCTGCCACTGTGTCCCAGACATGTTGTAACAGACCAAGGACTCCATTCAGCTGCCACTGTGTCACAGACATGTTGTAACAGACCAAGGACTCCATTCAGCTGCCACTGTGTCCCAGACATGTTGTAACAGACCAAGGACTCCATTCAGCTGCCACTGTGTCCCAGACATGTTGTAACAGACCAAGGACTCCATTCAGCTGCCACTGTGTCCCAGACATGTTGTAACAGACCAAGGACTCCATTTAGCTGCCACTGTGTCCCAGACATGAGACGTGTTGGCTGATAAGGGCGGTGTTATTGTCGGTTCCAACCATATATTTACTACTTTTATTTGGCTGTGTCATCCAACCTTGAAGTTTCAGTTATCAATTTAGTCTATTTGAAAATCCTCCTATTCATTTATTTTTTTTAAATTGCATTTTCAAGTCAGGCAATTTGTTTAAAAAAATGTCCCACTTCAATTAATTTCCCGGGTGAATTGAACACGGAATTGAACCTAACCTAACCAAACCTATGTCCATAATAGTTAGTTAGCTAAATAGCTTCTATTGAGTGTATTTATTTATTTTCATGGTACTGCATGTACTGTAGCTAAGTACAGTGCTTTATCTGCTGAGTTGACTGACCAGAGGTTCCAGTCCAGGACACAGTACTGTATCTGCTGAGTTGCCCAGTCAAAACTGTTCGCTGCTCTGGCCCCCCAATGGTGGAACAAACTCCCTCACGACGCCAGGACAGCGGAGTCAATCACCACCTTCCGGAGACACCTGAAACCCCACCTCTTTAAGGAATACCTAGGATAGGATAAGTAATCCTTCTCACCCCCTCCCCCCCTTAAAAGATTTAGATGCACTATTGTAAAGTGGCTGTTCCACTGGATGTCATAAGGTGAATGCACCAATTTGTAAGTCGCTCTGGATAAGAGCGTCTGCTAAATGACTTAAATGTAATGTAAATGTTGACTGACCTGAGGTTCCAGTATATATACTGGGGGCTATAATACGCTTAATGAAAAATAAACCACTAACAGACATTGATACTTTGAGTCGAAACGTGTTAGAACCACCATTGGCATTGATTACAGGTATGAGTCTTCTTGGGTAAGTGTCATACAAGAGCTTCGTACACCTGGATAGTACAACATATGCCGATTATTCTTTTCACAATTATTCAAGCTTTACCAAAGTGTTTGGGATCATTGCTAGACAGCCATTTTGTGTCTAAAATCTATGTCTTGTCATATATTTTTAAGCAGATTTCAGATGTCAAAACTGTAACTTGGGCACTCAGGCACGTTTACTGTCTTCTTAGTGAGCAACTCCACTGTAGATTTGGCTTTGTGTTGTAAGTTATTGCCCTAATGAAAGGTTAATTATTCTCTCAGTGTCTGGTGGAAAGCAGACGGAAGCAGGTTTTCCCCTAGGATTTTGCTTGTGCTTTAGTTCCATCCCGTTTATTTTCATCCTGAAAAACTCCCCAGTCTTTGCCGATGTCCAGCATACCCATACCATGATGCAGCCACCTGATTGAAAATAAGGAGGCAGTTACTCAGTGTGTTGGATTTACATCCTAAAAATATTCTCCGGGACATCCCCGGGACCAACGGGGACCTAGACAAAACCTCCAGAGAAACATGACACCACGTCACAAGAACGTCCTAAAGATTTCACCGTGGACATACCTGAAAACCACCGGGAACTAGACAAAACCTCCAGGAGACCCCGACACAACATCCAGGGGACCAAGAAGGTTCAGGGGACATCCCAAGAAGATTCAGTGGACCGTCAGGGGACCATGACACAACGTCCCAAGAACGTCCAACAACATCCCTGTGACAAATCGGGAACTATAAAAAAGGTACCACCCAGAAAGCATTCCCTTGGGACCGACACGCGACATCCTAAGGACTAGTAAATAGAAAGTCATGACGTGGTCCTCAAGTGACGTCCTAGTAACTTTTTATTTTACCTTTATTTAACTAGACGAGTCAGTTAAAGAACAAATTCTTATTTTCAATGACAGCCTAGGAACAGTGGGTTAACTACCTGTTCAGGGGCAGAACGACAGATTTGTACCTTGCAACCTTCTGGTTCCTAGTCCAACGCTCTAACCACTAGGCTACCCTGCCACCTCAATATTTGTGTGTGTGTGTATATATATATATAAAGTACAACTTTTTGTGACGTCCTAGTAACTTACAGGAAACTCCACAAAGGTCCTCCAGAAAACGTTCCCTTGGGAACATCACGCAACGTTTTTGGACAGTCTCTGGAACGTCGGTGGGATAATGTCGCATCAAAACCCCTTTAAGGGACCTAATTGGAACATAGCCAAATGTCCTCAGGACATCCTTTAGTTTGCTGGGTTGTGTGTAGTTTCTGACTGTAGTCAGATCTCATCAGGGTTTAGGTGTGACCCAAATGGATCACTATTCCCTATATAGTGCACAACTTTTGACCAGAGCCCTATGGATGCCTTTTGGAATAACACAGTCTTTGTCTAGTCCAAGGCTAGCTATTTACCTACAATAACTATTTGAGAATTTGATGAATGCTCATTGGTCACATTCATCAACACACACACGCACGCACGCTCATACACATCATCCTTCACTACCTACTCTCTCTATTATAAAGCCATCTATCAGTCTTCATATAACACCTAGAGAGCTGCATAGCAGCACATCATGTAGGTCCCTGTAATGGTGCCAAATCAGACTAGCCACTGAGCATCTCAGAGTACCTACAAACTAATGTACTAATGTACTGGGATTTCTGTAAAGAACCTTTCTGAGGGCCATAGGAAGCAATCCATTGACCCCTGTTTGGTTCTATATGGCATCATTTACTCTAACTTCTCATTTCATCTAACTACTCATTTCATCTAACTTCTCATTTCATCTAACTACTCATTTCATCTAACTACTCATTTCATCTAACTACTCATTTCATCTAACTACTAATTTTCTAACTACTCATTTCATCTAACTACTCATTTCATCTAACTACACATTTTCTAACTACTCATTTAATCTAACTACTCATTTCATCTAACTACTAACTACTCATTTTCTAACTACTCATTTAATCCAACTACTCATTTCATCTAACTACTCATTTTCTAACTACTCATTTCATCTAACTACTCATTTCATCTAACTACTCATTTTCTAACTACTCATTTAATCGAACTACTAATTTCCTAGTGGGGAAGGTATGGTGATGGGGGCATGGTGGTGGGGGCGTGGTGTGGGCCTGGTGGTGGGGGCCTGGTGGTGGGGGCCTGGTGGTGGGGGCCTGGTGGTGGGGGTCTGGTGAGACCATATGGCACGAGACAGGGTCTAAATTGAACAAACAGAGATTTGACAAAACAACACAGCAGGAGAGTCATTAGCCCCCACAGTGTGTCCCGTCAGGCAGGCTTCTACCACGCATCCCTAACGCCACCCTATTCCCTGTATAGTACACTACTTTTGAAGCAGAGCTCTATGTGTAGTGAACTATATAGGGAATAAGGTGTCATTTGTGACAAACGCCCTAGTCAAATACATATCAGGGTCACACTGAGACAGCCACTGATAAAGTGTTTGGAAGCAGTAGGAAGACGGGGATAGTTCATTCTTACACAGATTCCTCCCCCCCGAGCCACTAGCAATAGCAGTAACTAGCAGCTGTAGATTGTTATGTATGATCACGACCAAGCTGTTTTGAATTGGAGAGAGAGAGAGAGACAGAGAGAGAGGGAAAGAAAGAGAGAGAAAGAGAGAGATAAAGAGAAAGAGAGAGAGAGGGAGAGAGAGAGAGAGAGAGAGAGAGAGAGAGAGAGAGAGAGAGAGAGAGAGAAGAGTGAGAGAAAGAGTGAGAGAAAGAGAGAGAAAGAGTGAGAGAAAGAGAAAGAAAGAGAAAGAGAGAGAGAGAGAGAGAGAGAGAGAGAGAGAGAGAGAGAGAGAGAGACCCAACCCCAAAAGGCCTGTGGTGTCGATGGTATCCTCAATGAAATTATCAAATATACAGACAACAAATTCCAATTGGCTATACTAAAACTCTTTAACATCATACTTAGCTCTGGCATCTTCCCCAATATTTGGAACCAAGGACTGATCACCCCAATCCACAAAAGTGGAGACAAATTTGACCCCAATAACTACCGTGGAATATGTGTCAACAGTAACATTGGGAAAATCCTCTGCATTATTATTAACAGCAGACTCGTACATTTCCTCAATGAAAACAATGTACTGAGCAAATGTCAAATTGGCTTTTTACCAAATTACCGTACAACAGACCATGTATTCACCCTGCACACCTTAATTGACAACCAAACAAACCAAAACAAAGGCAAAGTCTTCTCATGCTTTGTTGATTTCAAAAAAGCCTTCGACTCAATCTGGCATGAGGGTCTGCTATACAAACTGATGGAAAGTGGTGTTGGGGGTACATTTACATTTACATTTAAGTCATTTAGCAGACGCTCTTATCCAGAGCGACTTACAAATTGGTGCATACACCTTATGACATCCAGTGGAACAGCCACTTGCATCTAAATCTTTTTTTTGGGGGAGAAGGGGGGTGAGAAGGATTACTTACCCTATCCTAGGTATTCCTTGAAGAGGTGGGGTTTCAGGTGTCTCCGGAAGGTGGTGATTGACTCCGCTGTCCTGGCGTCGTGAGGGAGTTTGTTCCACCATTGGGGGCCAGAGCAGCGAACAGTTTTGACTGGGCTGAGCGGGAACTGTACTTCCTCAGTGGTAGGGAGGCGAGCAGGCCAGAGGTGGATGAACGCAGTGCCCTTGTTTGGGTGTAGGGCCTGATCAGAGCCTGGAGGTACTGAGGTGCCGTTCCCCTCACAGCTCCGTAGGCAAGCACCATGGTCTTGTAGCGGATGCGAGCTTCAACTGGAAGCCAGTGGAGAGAGCGGAGGAGCGGGGTGACGTGAGAGAACTTGGGAAGGTTGAACACCAGACGGGCTGCGGCGTTCTGGATGAGTTGTAGGGGTTTAATGGCACAGGCAGGGAGCCCAGCCAACAGCGAGTTGCAGTAATCAAGACGGGAGATGACAAGTGCCTGGATTAGGACCTGCGCCGCTTCCTGTGTGAGGCAGGGTCGTACTCTGCGGATGTTGTAGAGCATGAACCTACAGGAACGGGACACCGCCTTGATGTTAGTTGAGAACGACAGGGTGTTGTCCAGGATCACGCCAAGGTTCTTAGCGCTCTGGGAGGAGGACACAATGGAGTTGTCAACCGTGATGGCGAGATCATGGAACGGGCAGTCCTTCCCCGGGAGGAAGAGGAGCTCCGTCTTGCTGAGGTTCAGCACACTGATATGTCTGCCAGACATGCAGAGATGCGATTCGCCACCTGGTCATCAGAAGGGGGAAAGGAGAAGATTAATTGTGTGTCGTCTGCATAGCAATGATAGGAGAGACCATGTGAGGTTATGACAGAGCCAAGTGACTTGGTGTATAGCGAGAATAAGAGAGGGCCTAGAACAGAGCCCTGGGGGACACCAGTGGTGAGAGCGCGTGGTGAGGAGACAGATTCTCGCCACGCCACCTGGTAGGAGCGACCTGTCAGGTAGGACGCAATCCAAGCGTGGGCCGCGCCGGAGATGCCCAACTCGGAGAGGGTGGAGAGGAGGATCTGATGGTTCACAGTATCGAAGGCAGCCGATAGGTCTAGAAGGATGAGAGCAGAGGAGAGAGAGTTAGCTTTAGCAGTGCGGAGCGCCTCCGTGATACAGAGAAGAGCAGTCTCAGTTGAATGACTAGTCTTGAAACCTGACTGATTTGGATCAAGAAGGTCATTCTGAGAGAGATAGCGGTAGAGCTGGCCAAGGACGGCACGCTCAAGAGTTTTGGAGAGAAAAGAGAGAAGGGATACTGGTCTGTAGTTGTTGACATCGGAGGGATCGAGTGTAGGTTTTTTCAGAAGGGGTGCAACTCTCGCTCTCTTGAAGACGGGAGGGACGTAGCCAGCGGTCAGGGATGAGTTGATGAGCGAGGTGAGGTAAGGGAGAAGGTCTCCGGAAATGGTCTGGAGAAGAGAGGAGGGGATAGGGTCAAGCGGGCAGGTTGTTGGGCGGCCGGCCGTCACAAGACGCGAGATTTCATCTGGAGAGAGAGGGAGAAAGAGGTCAGAGCATAGGGTAGGGCAGTGTGAGCAGAACCAGCGGTGTCGTTTGACTTAGCAAACGAGGATCGGATGTCGTCGACCTTCTTTTCAAAATGGTTGACGAAGTCATCTGCAGAGAGGGAGGAGGGGGGAGGATTCAGGAGGGAGGAGAAGGTGGCAAAGAGCTTCCTAGGGTTAGAGGCAGATGCTTGGAATTTAGAATGGTAGAAAGTGGCTTTAGCAGCAGAGACAGAGGAGGAAAATGTAGAGAGGAGGGAGTGAAAGGATGCCAGGTCCGCAGGGAGGCGAGTTTTCCTCCATTTCCGCTCGGCTGCCCGGAGCCCTGTAAAACATATGACATTATAAAATCCATGTACACAAACAACAAGTGTGAGGTTAAAATTGGCAAAAAACACACACATTTCTTCGCACAGGGTCGTGGGGTTAGACAGGGATTCAGCTTAAGCCCCACCCTCTTCAACATATATATCAACGAATTGGCGCGGGCACTAGAAAAGTCTGCAGCACCCGGCCTCCCCCTGCTAGAATCCGAAGTCAAATGTCTGCTGTTTGCTGATGATCTGGTGCTTCTGTCACCAACCAAGGAGGGCCTACAGCAGCACCTAGATCTCATGCACAGATTCTGTCAGACCTGGGCCCTGACAGTAAATCTCAGTAAGAACAAAATAATGGTGTTCCAAAAAAGGTCCAGTCACCAGGACCACAAATTCAACCACCTAAAAGGAAGCGATTCACAAACCTTCCATAACAAAGCCATCACCTACAGAGAGATGAACCTGGAGAAGAGTCCCCTAAGCAAGCTGGTCCTGGGGCTCTGTTCACAAACACAATCACACCCTACAGAGCCCCAGGACAACAGCACAATTAGACCCAACCAAATCATGAGAAAACAAAAAGATAATTACTTAACACATTGGAAATAATTAACAAAAAAACAGAGCAAACTAGAATGCTATTTGGCCCTAAACAGAGAGTACACAGCGGCAGAATACCTGACCACTGTGACTGACCCAAAATTAAGGAAAGCTTTGACTATGTACAGACTCAGTGAGCATAGCCTTGCTATTGAGAAAGGCCGCCGTAGGCAGACATGGCTCTCAAGAGAAGACAGGCTATGTGCTCACTGCCCACAAAATGAGGTGGAAACTGAGCTGCACTTCCTAACCTCCTGCCCAATGTATGAACATATTAGAGATACATATTTCCCCCAGATCACACAGATCCACAAAGAATTCGAAAACAAATCCAATTTTGAAAAACTCCCATATCTACTGGGTGAAATTCCACAGTGTGACATCACAGCAGCAAGATATGTGACCTGTTGCCACGAGAAAAGGGCAACCAGTGAAGAACAAACACCATTGTATATACAACCCATATTTATGCTTATTTATTTTATCTTGTGTCCTTTAACTATTTGTACATTGTATATATATATATATATATAATATGACATTTGTAATGTCTTTACTGTTTTGAAACTTCTGTATGTGTAATGTTTACTGTTAATTTTTGTTGTTTTTCACCTTATATATTCACTTTGTATGTTGTCTACCTCACTTGCTTTGGCAATGTTAACACATGTTTCCCATGCCAATAAAGCCCTTGAATTGAATTTAATTGAATTGAGAGAGAGAGGGAGAGAGAGGTTAAAGGTCAGAGGAACACATTATGAGCATGTTGTTGGTAAGTATAATTACATACAGCGACACAATGCAGAAGCCTTAAATTGACCGTGAACTGCATTGTGTTGTAGAATGAGGACTTGAACAGACAGGTCAATACTGTATTGTTGCCGGTTGAATAGGAGGGAGAGGTTCAGGCAGGTCAATACTGTATTGTTTCTGGTTGAATAGGAGAGAGAATTTCTATTTTTCTCTATTTTGATAACTATAGTTTAAATGTATCACTGGACTAGACTCTATGGAGTAGAGTACCGCGATGAGGCTCTATGGAGTAGAGTACTGTGATGAGGCTCTATGGAGTAGAGTACCGTGATGAGGCTCTATGGAGTAGACTACCATCATGAGGCTCTAATGGAGTAGAGTACCGTGCTGAGGCTCTATGGAGTAGAGTACCGTGATGAGGCTCTAATGGAGTAGAGTACCGTGATGAGGCTCTAATGGAGTAGAGTACCGTGATGAGGCTCTATGGAGTAGAGTACCATGCTGAGGCTCTATGGAGTAGAGTACCGTGATGAGGCTCTATGGAGTAGACTACCATCATGAGGCTCTATGGAGTAGAGTACCGTGATGAGGCTCTATGGAGTAGAGTACCGTGATGAGGCTCTTATGGAGTATAGTACTGTGATGAGGCTCTATGGAGTAGAGTACCATGATGAGGCTCTAATGGAGTAGAGTACCGTGATGAGGCTCTAAGGAGTAGAGTACCGTGATGAGGCTCTAATGGAGTAGAGTACCGTGATGAGGATCTAATGGAGTAGAGTACCGTGATGAGGCTCTATGGAGTAGAGTACCGTGATGAGGCTCTAATGGAGTATAGTACCGTGATGAGGCTCTAATGGAGTAGAGTACCGTGATGAGGCTCTATGGAGTGGAGTACCGTGATGAGGCTCTAATGGAGTAGAGTACCGTGCTGAGGCTCTAATGGAGTAGAGTACCGTGATGAGGCTCTAATGGAGTAGAGTACCGTGATGAGGCTCTAATGGAGTAGAGTACCGTGATGAGGCTCTATGGAGTAGAGTACCGTGATGAGGCTCTATGGAGTAGAGTACCGTGATGAGGATCTAATGGAGTAGAGTACCGTGATGAGGCTCTGTGGAGTAGATTACCGTGATGAGGCTCTAATGGAGTAGAGTACCGTGATGAGGCTCTAATGGAGTAGAGTACCGTGATGAGGCTCTAATGGAGTAGAGTACCGTGCTGAGGCTCTAATGGAGTAGAGTACCGTGCTGAGGCTCTAATGGAGTAGAGTACCGTGATGAGGCTCTAATGGAGTAGAGTACCGTGCTGAGGCTCTAATGGAGTAGAGTACCGTGCTGAGGCTCTAATGGAGTAGAGTACCGTGCTGAGGCTCTAATGGAGTAGAGTACCGTGATGAGGCTCTAATGGAGTAGAGTACCGTGCTGAGGCTCTAATGGAGTAGCGTACCGTGCTGAGGCTCTAATGGAGTAGAGTACCGTGCTGAGGCTCTAATGGAGTAGAGTACCGTGCTGAGGCTCTAATGGAGTAGAGTACCGTGCTGAGGCTCTAATGGAGTAGAGTACCGTGCTGAGGCCCGACACACATTCACTGCTAAATCAGGTCTGGCTCACCTTTTTCCATCTATTTTCAATGTGCACAAAGTATATGTTTGTCTGAGTACAAGGTAGTTGTTTTGTTACAGACTCCATTGAGTTGAATTGGCCTAGAAGGAGGCCCAAAAAGCCTCCAGTCCAAAGACATCCCAAATGTGTATTATCTTTACAAAATAGCGTTATTTTGTTCCAGACTCGTGTTTTTTTCTGGAGGAGGTCCTGAAAGCAAGTTGTTTCTTGAGGCAAGCAAACTCTATTATTGCTTTCTCCACCCCCAGATTCACTGACTAATTGACTATCGTCAGGCTCGCTGATGTATCTACCTTCACAACTCAAAGCCTTTGCCAAATGAATTAGATGGTTCAAGGGTATGGATCGGATTGCTTGGCTCGAATTGGGAGGAAAAAGTTTCAAATGAATTTAACTTCTCTTCTACCCAATCCTTCAATGTCTTTCCAGGTATGAGTCATCTCTAACATCTCTGTTTTAACTAATAATCTTTGTTGTTGGACTTTTCTTTTCTCTTAAAACAGGAAGCTGGCTAAGAAGCGTAATTGACCATTACAAAGCAGGGTATTATAATGATTGATTAATTGATTAATTATTAATTTGTTGTTGTTTGTCTTGTGTTCTCCTAAACAGGAAGCTGGCTAAGAAACGTAAAGAGACGTTGAGCAGTACACGACAGGAGATGACAGTGATGGTTAACTCTATGGATAAGAGCTATACGGAGCAGGGGACAAACTGCGACGAGGCCTTGTCCTTCATGGACACACACAGCCACACGCTCAACACAAGGAGTGAGTGTACCCTCACCATCAACGGGAGAAGTAAGTTGTACTGACGAACCTTCAGACTTTGATTGACCTTTTTTTTCCTTTTTTTGAAATCGATCGTATCTATAAAATATATTTTCTTAAATCCCATAAATCCACTTGACTAATGGGAGCTTGTTGTGTCCAACATTTCTACCCTGTCTATCTATGGGTGTCACGGATCCCACCGGAACCTTCCTTGGCCCCTATTCCCAGTGATTAGTACCTGTATAAGTGTACCCTTGGTTTACCAGTGTCCTGTCCATTATTGTTACACTGTCCGTTGGTTCGTGTGAGTACCTGTGCTGCTGTGTTTTGGGTTTTTCGTGCAAAATTGTGGTTTGCGCAGATGATTACGGGGTCTCGTCCCGTGTGTTAATCATCGTGCGCGGTGTGTTATTTATTTGAGGTGCTCCTCGCTCCTTTGTTTTGGTTTTCTACCCCGTGTTTTGTTAGGTGTTTCTTTGGTCTTCGTCCCCCGTGCTAAACTATTACGCATTCTTGTGCCTGTCTCTGGACTCATTCATACCAGCATGACAATGAGTAACTGTTTTCCACCGCAAAATACCAGAAAATTAACAAAAAAAGAGTAGAACCAGTTTCACCTGCTTTCACATTTTGATTTGACTATTAGATGTTCAATGTTTTTTTTTTTTTTTTTTTTATATTTAAAAAGTTAGTTTCATTCGTATAAAAAAAATATATAATTCCCGTTCAAAAAACAGAGTTTGACTTTAAAATGAGGGACAGACGGTCAAAAGTTTCACATTTAGATTTTTTTTTTTTTTTGTTACCTTTATTTAACTAGGCAAGTCAGTTAAGAACACATTCTTATTTTCAATGACGGCCTGGGAACAGTGGGTTAACTGGTCTAGGAACAGTGGGTTAACTGGTCTAGGAACAGTGGGTTAACTGGTCTAGGAACAGTGGGTTAACTGCCTGTTCAGGGGCAGAACGACAGCTCGGGGGTTTGAACTCACAACCTTCCGGTTACTAGTCCAACGCTCTAGTCCAACGCACTAACCTCTAACCGCTGCCGCCCCTTTTGACTATTAGATGTTCAATGTTTTTTATTTTTTTTTATTTTTATATTTAAAAAGTTAGTTTCATTCGTATAAAAAAAAGTATATAATTCCCGTTCACAAAACAGAGTTGACTTTAAAATGAGGGACAGACGGTCAAAAGTTTAAGAACATCTACTCATTCCAGGGTTTCTCTTTTGTTTTGACTATTTTCTACATTGTAGACTAATTGTGAAGACGTCAAAACTATGAAATAACACATTATATACATGTAGTAACCAAAAATAGTGTTAAACAAATCAAAATATATATCTGAGATTATTCAAATAGCCACCCTTTGCCTTGATGAAAGCTTTGCAAACTCTTGGCAAATGTATCCATGTGATCTCTATTAAAGTGCACTTAATTTAATGTAACAGGCTTTTAAAATTCATTTTTGGTGCACAATTTCTACTTAAAATATCAAAGGCATTGGTGGAATGACTCTACTGTATACTGCTGCATGGCTATTGTTGAAAAACACTTCACCCTAATCCTTAAAACCTTTTACCAACTCAGTCTCTAACAGCTTTGTCTGGGGCTAGGCCTTGGAGCCTGACCATGACCCCATATAATCTGACCCAGGCCATCCTGATTAGACCCTTCTACCCCTCTCTGCCATTAGTCGTCTTCCACTGGTAGGAAATGTCGCCCCTGAACAGACACTTAAGCTTTGACCTCAACTGACTGTCTGTTAAAATGTGACTGTTTTGAAATTGAGATACCTCTAAGAAGTTCAATTCCTCACCCCATGTCCCCGTTCCAAAATCCTGAGCCCCTTTACCTTGTATAACTGTCTATTGATGTCATATGGAGCTGTTTATGCTATGTGTTAGACAAGTTAACCTTTTCACTCAGTCCTCTTTAGTTTTGGTGATCCTCTCAGCTCCGGCTCATAGTTGGGTGGATGGATGTCTTATTTTGTATTACAATGAATTGAATGTAATGTATTAATTGCTGTATTAACTACTGTATTAACTACTGTATTAATTACTGTATTAATTACTGTATTAATTACTGTATTGACTACTGTATTAATTACTGTATTAATTACTGTATTAACTACTGTATTAATTACTGTATTAATTACTGTATTAACTACTGTATTAATTAATGTATTAACTACTGTATTAATTAATGTATTAATTACTGTATTAACTACTGTATTAATTACTGTATTAACTACTGTATTCATTACTGTATTCATTAATGTATTAATTACAGTATTAACCGCTGTATTCATTAATGTATTAATTACTGTCTTAATTACTGTATTAACTACTGTATTAACTACTGTATTAATTACTGTATTAACTACTGTATTAAATACTGTATTAACTACTGTATTAACTACTGTATTAATTACTGTATTAACTACTGTATTAATTACTGTATTAACTACTGTATTAATTACTGTATTAACTACTGTATTAATTACTGTATTAATTGCTGTATTAACTACTGTATTAATTACTGTATTAACTACTGTATTAATTGATGTATTAACTACTATATTAATTACTGTATTAACTACTGTATTAATTACTGTATTAACTACTGTATTAACTACTGTATTAATTACTGTATTAACTACTGTATTAAATACTGTATTAACTACTGTATTAACTACTGTATTAACTACTGTATTAACTACTGTATTAATTACTGTATTAACTACTGTGTTAATTACTGTATTAACTACTGTATTAACTACTATATTAACTACTGTATTAACTACTGTATTAATTACTGTATTAACTACTGTATTAACTACTGTATTGATTACTGTATTGATTACTGTATTAATTACTGTATTAACTACTGTATTAATTACTGTATTAATTACTGTATTAATTACAGTATTAATTACTGTATTAACTACTGTATTAACTACTGTATTAATTACTGTATTAATTACAGTCATTTTACCATTCTCATCCTCGGACTGAAAATGTTGTTTTGCAGAGTTCATCGATCTCATTTTCAAGTCCTTGTTTTTTGTTGGTCCTAGATGATGTTGGTCATAGATTGTGTTGGTCCTAGATGGTGTTGGTCATAGATGGTGTTGGTCCTAGATGGTGTTGGTCCTAGATGGTGTTGGTCCTAGATGGTGTTGGTCCTAGATGGTGTTGGTCCTAGATGACATGGTGTTGGTCCTAGATGGTGTTGGTCCTAGATGGTGTTGGTCCTAGATGACATGGTGTTGGTCCTAGATGGTGTTGGTCCTAGATGGTGTTGGTCCTAGATGACATGGTGTTGGTCCTAGATGGTGTTGGTCCTAGATGGTGTTGGTCCTAGATGACATGGTGTTGGTCCTAGATGGTGTTGGTCCTAGATGGCGTTGGTCCTAGATGGCGTTGGTCCTAGATGGTGTTGGTCCTAGATTGTGTTGCTCCGAGATGGTTTTGGTCCTAGATGGTATTGGTCCTAGATGGTGTTGGTCATAGATGGTGTTGGTCCTAGATGGTGTTGGTCCTAGATGGTGTTGGTTCTGAGATGGTTTTGGTCCTAGATTGTGTTGGTCCTAGATGGTGTTGGTCCTAGATGGTGTTGGTCCGAGATGGTTTTGGTCCTAGATGGTGTTGGTCCTAGATGGTGTTGGTCCTAGATGGTGTTGGTCCTAGATGGTATTGGTCCTAGGTGACATGGTGTTGGTCCTAGATGGTGTTGGTCCTAGATGGTGTTGGTCCTAGATGGTGTTGGTCATAGATGGTGTTGGTCCTAGATGACATGGTGTTGGTCATAGATGGTGTTGGTCCTAGATGACATGGTGTTGGTCCTAGATGGCATTGGTTCTAGATGGTGTTGGTCCTAGATGGTGTTGGTCATAGATGGTGTTGGTCCTAGATGGTGTTGGTCCTAGATGGTGTTGGTCCTAGATGGTGTTGGTCCTAGATGGTGTTGGTCCTAGATGGTGTTGGTCATAGATGGTGTTGGTCCTAGATGGTGTTGGTCCTAGATGACATGGTGTTGGTCCTAGATGGTGTTGGTCCTAGATGGTGTTGGTCCTAGATGGTGTTGGTCCTAGATGGTGTTGGTCCTAGATGACATGGTGTTGGTCATAGATGGTGTTGGTCCTAGATGGTGTTGGTCCTAGATGGTGTTGGTCCTAGATGGTGTTGGTCCTAGATGGTGTTGGTCCTAGATGGTGTTGGTCATAGATGGTGTTGGTCCTAGATGGTGTTGGTCCTAGATGGTGTTGGTCCTAGATGGTGTTGGTCCTAGATGGTTTTGGTCCTAGATGGTGTTGGTCCTAGATGGTGTTGGTCCTAGATGGTTTTGGTCCTAAATGGTGCTGGTCCTAGATGGTGTTGGTCCTAGATGGTGTTGGTCCTAGATGACATGGTGTTGGTCCTAGATGGTGTTGGTCCTAGATGGTGTTGGTCCTAGATGGTGCTGGTCCTAGATGGTGTTGGTCCTAGATGGTTTTGGTCATAGATGGTGTTGGTCCTAGATGGTTTTGGTCCTAGATGGTGCTGGTCCTAGATGGTGTTGGTCCTAGATGGTGTTGGTCATAGATGGTGTTGGTCCTAGATGGTGTTGGTCCTAGATGGTGTTGGTCATAGATGGTGTTGGTCCTAGATGGTGTTGGTCCTAGATGGTGTTGGTCCTATATGGTTTTGGTCATAGATGGTGTTGGTCCTAGATGGTGTTGGTCCTAGATGGTGTTGGTCCTAGATGGTGTTGGTCCTAGATGACATGGTGTTGGTCCTAGATGGTTTTGGTCCTAGATGGTGTTGGTCCTAGATGACATGGTGTTGGTCATAGATGGTGTTGGTCCTAGATGGTGTTGGTCCTAGATGGTTTTGGTCCTAGATGGTTTTGGTCCTAGATGGTGTTGGTCCTAGATGGTTTTGGTCCTAGATGGTTTTGGTCCTAGATGGTGTTGGTCCTAGATGGTGTTGGTCCTAGATGGTGTTGGTCCTAGATGACATGGTGTTGGTCCTAGATGGTGTTGGTCCTAGATGGTGTTGGTCCTAGATGGTTTTGGTCCTAGATGGTGTTGGTCCTAGATGGTGTTGGTCCTAGATGGTTTTGGTCCTAGATGGTTTTGGTCCTAGATGGTGTTGGTCCTAGATGGTGTTGGTCCCAGATGGTGTTGGTCCTAGATGACATGGTGTTGGTCCTAGATGGTTTGGTCCTAGATGGTTTTGGTCCTAGATGGTGTTGGTCCTAGATGGTGTTGGTCCTAGATGGTGTTGGTCCTAGATGGTTTTAGTCCTAGATGGTGTTGGTCCTAGATGGTTTTAGTCCTAGATGGTGTTGGTCCTAGATGGTGTTGGTCCTAGATGGTGTTGGTCCTAGATGGTGTTGGTCCTAGATGGTTTTAGTCCTAGATGGTGTTGGTCCTAGATGGTTTTAGTCCTAGATGGTTTTGGTCCTAGATGGTGTTGGTCCTAGATGGTGTTGGTCCTAGATGGTGTTGGTCCTAGATGGTGTTGGTCCTAGATGGTGTTGGTCCTAGATGGTGTTGGTCCTAGATGGTTTTAGTCCTAGATGGTGTTGGTCCTAGATGGTTTTAGTCCTAGATGGTTTTGGTCCTAGATGGTGTTGGTCCTAGATGGTGTTGGTCCTAGATGGTGTTGGTCCTAGATGGTGTTGGTCCTAGATGGTTTTGGTCCTAGATGGTGTTGGTCCTAGATGGTGTTGGTCCGAGATGGTTTTGGTCCTAGATGGTGTTGGTCCTAGATGGTGTTGGTCCTAGATGGTTTTGGTCCTAGATGGTTTTGGTCCTACATGGTGTTGGTCCTAGATGGTGTTGGTCCTAGATGGTTTTTCGTCCTAGATGGTGTTGGTCCTAGATGGTGTTGGTCCCAGATGGTGTTGGTCCTAGATGGTTTTGGTCCTAGATGGTGCTGGTCCTAGATGGTGTTGGTCCTAGATGGTTTTGGTCATAGATGGTGTTGGTCCTAGATGGTTTTGGTCCTAGATGGTGCTGGTCCTAGATGGTGTTGGTCCTAGATGGTGTTGGTCATAGATGGTGTTGGTCCTAGATGGTGTTGGTCCTAGATGACATGGTGTTGGTCCTAGATGACATGGTGTTGGTCCCAGATGGTGTTGGTCCTAGATGACATGGTGTTGGTCCTAGATGGGTTTTGGTCCTAGATGGTTTTGGTCCTAGATGGTGTTGGTCCTAGATGGTGTTGGTCCTAGATGGTTTTGGTCCTAGATGGTGTTGGTCCTAGATGGTGTTGGTCCTAGATGGTGTTGGTCCTAGATGGTGTTGGTCCTAGATGGTTTTAGTCCTAGATGGTGTTGGTCCTAGATGGTTTTAGTCCTAGATGGTTTTGGTCCTAGATGGTGTTGGTCCTAGATGGTGTTGGTCCTAGATGGTGTTGGTCCTAGATGGTGTTGGTCCTAGATGGTGTTGGTCCTAGATGGTGTTGGTCCTAGATGGTGTTGGTCCGAGATGGTTTTGGTCCTAGATGGTGTTGGTCATAGATGGTGTTGGTCCTAGATGGTGTTGGTCCTAGATGGTGTTGGTCCTAGATGGTGTTGGTCCTAGATGGTGTTGGTCATAGATGGTGTTGGTCCTAGATGGTGTTGGTCCTAGATGGTGTTGGTCCTAGATGGTGTTGGTCCTAGATGGTTTTGGTCCTAGATGGTGTTGGTCCTAGATGGTGTTGGTCCTAGATGGTTTTGGTCCTAAATGGTGCTGGTCCTAGATGGTGTTGGTCCTAGATGGTGTTGGTCCTAGATGACATGGTGTTGGTCCTAGATGGTGTTGGTCCTAGATGGTGTTGGTCCTAGATGGTGCTGGTCCTAGATGGTGTTGGTCCTAGATGGTTTTGGTCATAGATGGTGTTGGTCCTAGATGGTTTTGGTCCTAGATGGTGCTGGTCCTAGATGGTGTTGGTCATAGATGGTGTTGGTCCTAGATGACATGGTGTTGGTCCTAGATGACATGGTGTTGGTCCTAGATGGTGTTCGTCCTAGATGGTGTTGGTCCTAGATGGTGTTGGTCCTAGATGGTGTTGGTCCTAGATGGTGCTGGTCCTAGATGGTGTTGGTCATAGATGGTGTTGGTCCTAGATGACATGGTGTTGGTCCTAGATGACATGGTGTTGGTCCTAGATGGTGTTCGTCCTAGATGGTGTTGGTCCTAGATGGTTTTGGTCCTATATGGTTTTGGTCATAGATGGTGTTGGTCCTAGATGGTGTTGGTCCTAGATGGTGTTGGTCCTAGATGGTGTTGGTCCTAGATGACATGGTGTTGGTCCTAGATGGTGTTGGTCCTAGATGGTGTTGGTCCTAGATGGTGTTGGTCCTAGATTACATGGTGTTGGTCCTAGATGGTTTTGGTCCTAGATGGTTTTGGTCCTAGATGGTGTTGGTCCTAGATGGTGTTGGTCCTAGATGGTGTTGGTCCTAGATGGTGTTGGTCCTAGATGACATGGTGTTGGTCCTAGATGGTGTTGGTCCTAGATGGTGTTGGTCCTAGATGGTTTTGGTCCTAGATGGTGTTGGTCCTAGATGGTGTTGGTCCTAGATGGTTTTGGTCCTAGATTGTTTTGGTCCTAGATGGTGTTGGTCCTAGATGGTGTTGGTCCCAGATGGTGTTGGTCCTAGATGACATGGTGTTGGTCCTAGATGGTTTTGGTCCTAGATGGTTTTGGTCCTAGATGGTGTTGGTCCTAGATGGTGTTGGTCCTAGATGGTTTTGGTCCTAGATGGTGTTGGTCCTAGATGGTGTTGGTCCTAGATGGTGTTGGTCCTAGATGGTGTTGGTCCTAGATGGTTTTAGTCCTAGATGGTGTTGGTCCTAGATGGTTTTAGTCCTAGATGGTTTTGGTCCTAGATGGTGTTGGTCCTAGATGGTGTTGGTCCTAGATGGTGTTGGTCCTAGATGGTGTTGGTCCTAGATGGTTTTGGTCCTAGATGGTGTTGGTCCTAGATGGTGTTGGTCCGAGATGGTTTTGGTCCTAGATGGTGTTGGTCCTAGATGGTGTTGGTCCTAGATGGTTTTGGTCCTAGATGGTTTTGGTCCTACATGGTGTTGGTCCTAGATGGTGTTGGTCCTAGATGGTTTTGGTCCTAGATGGTGTTGGTCCTAGATGGTGTTGGTCCCAGATGGTGTTGGTCCTAGATGGTTTTGGTCCTAGATGGTGCTGGTCCTAGATGGTGTTGGTCCTAGATGGTTTTGGTCATAGATGGTGTTGGTCCTAGATGGTTTTGGTCCTAGATGGTGCTGGTCCTAGATGGTGTTGGTCCTAGATGGTGTTGGTCATAGATGGTGTTGGTCCTAGATGGTGTTGGTCCTAGATGACATGGTGTTGGTCCTAGATGACATGGTGTTGGTCCTAGATGGTGTTGGTCCCAGATGGTGTTGGTCCTAGATGACATGGTGTTGGTCCTAGATGGGTTTTGGTCCTAGATGGTTTTGGTCCTAGATGGTGTTGGTCCTAGATGGTGTTGGTCCTAGATGGTTTTGGTCCTAGATGGTGTTGGTCCTAGATGGTGTTGGTCCTAGATGGTGTTGGTCCTAGATGGTGTTGGTCCTAGATGGTTTTAGTCCTAGATGGTGTTGGTCCTAGATGGTTTTAGTCCTAGATGGTTTTGGTCCTAGATGGTGTTGGTCCTAGATGGTGTTGGTCCTAGATGGTGTTGGTCCTAGATGGTGTTGGTCCTAGATGGTGTTGGTCCTAGATGGTGTTGGTCCTAGATGGTGTTGGTCCGAGATGGTTTTGGTCCTAGATGGTGTTGGTCCTAGATGGTGTTGGTCCTAGATGGTTTTGGTCCTAGATGGTTTTGGTCCTACATGGTGTTGGTCCTAGATGGTGTTGGTCCTAGATGGTTTTGGTCCTAGATGGTTTTGGTCCTAGATGGTGTTGGTCCTAGATGGTGTTGGTCCCAGATGGTGTTGGTCCTAGATGGTTTTGGTCCCAGATGGTGTTGGTCCTAGATGGTTTTGGTCCTAGATGGTGCTGGTCCTAGATGGTGTTGGTCCTAGATGGTTTTGGTCCTAGATGGTGCTGGTCCTAGATGGTTTTGGTCCTAGATGGTGCTGGTCCTAGATGGTGTTGGTCCTAGATGGTGTTGGTCATAGATGGTGTTGGTCCTAGATGGTGTTGGTCCTAGATGACATGGTGTTGGTCCTAGATGGTGTTGGTCCTAGATGGTTTTGGTCCTAGATGGTTTTGGTCCTACATGGTGTTGGTCCTAGATGGTGTTGGTCCTAGATGGTTTTGGTCCTAGATGGTTTTGGTCCTAGATGGTGTTGGTCCTAGATGGTGTTGGTCCCAGATGGTGTTGGTCCTAGATGGTTTTGGTCCCAGATGGTGTTGGTCCTAGATGGTTTTGGTCCTAGATGGTGCTGGTCCTAGATGGTGTTGGTCCTAGATGGTTTTGGTCCTAGATGGTGCTGGTCCTAGATGGTTTTGGTCCTAGATGGTGCTGGTCCTAGATGGTGTTGGTCCTAGATGGTGTTGGTCCTAGATGGTGTTGGTCCTAGATGGTTTTGGTCCTAGATGGTTTTGGTCCTACATGGTGTTGGTCCTAGATGGTGTTGGTCCTAGATGGTTTTGGTCCTAGATGGTTTTGGTCCTAGATGGTGTTGGTCCTAGATGGTGTTGGTCCCAGATGGTGTTGGTCCTAGATGGTTTTGGTCCTAGATGGTGCTGGTCCTAGATGGTGTTGGTCCTAGATGGTTTTGGTCATAGATGGTGTTGGTCCTAGATGGTTTTGGTCCTAGATGGTGCTGGTCCTAGATGGTGTTGGTCCTAGATGGTGTTGGTCATAGATGGTGTTGGTCCTAGATGGTGTTGGTCCTAGATGACATGGTGTTGGTCCTAGATGACATTGTGTTGGTCCTAGATGGTGTTGGTCATAGATGGTGTTGGTCCTATATTGTTTTGGTCATAGATGGTGTTGGTCCTAGATGGTGTTGGTCCTAGATGGTGTTGGTCATAGATGGTGTTGGTCCTAGATGGTGTTGGTCCTAGATGGTTTTGGTCCTAGATGGTTTTGGTCCTAGATGGTGTTGGTCCTAGATGGTGTTGGTCCTAGATGGTTTTGGTCCTAGATGGTTTTGGTCCTAGATGGTGTTGGTCCTAGATGGTGTTGGTCCTAGATGGTGTTGGTCCTAGATGGTGTTGGTCCTAGATGGTGTTGGTCCGAGATGGTTTTGGTCCTAGATGGTGTTGGTCCTAGATGACATGGTTTTGGTCCTAGATGGTGTTGGTCCTAGATGGTGTTGGTCCTAGATGGTGTTGGTCCGAGATGGTTTTGGTCCTAGATTGTGTTGGTCCTAGATGGTGTTGGTCCTAGATGGTGTTGGTCATAGATGGTGTTGGTCCTAGATGGTGTTGGTCCGAGATGGTGTTGGTCCTAGATGGTGTTGGTCCTAGATGGTGTTGGTCCTAGATGGTGTTGGTCCTAGATGGTGTTGGTCATAGATGGTGTTGGTCATAGATGACATGGTGTTGGTCATAAATGGTGTTGGTCCTAGATGGTATTGGTCCTAGATGGTGTTGGTCCGAGATGGTGTTGGTCCTAGATGGTGTTGGTCATAGATGGTGTTGGTCATAGATGGTGTTGGTCCTAGATGACATGGTGTTGGTCCTAGATGACATGGTGTTGGTCCTAGATGGTGTTGGTCCTTAGATGGTTTTGGTCCTAGATGGTCTTGGTCCTAGATGATGTTGGTCCTAGATGGTGTTGGTCCTAGATGGTGTTGGTCCTAGATGGTGTTGGTTCTAGATGACATGGTGTTGGTCCTAGATGGTGTTGGTCCGAGATGGTTTTGGTCCTAGATGGTGTTGGTCCTAGATGGTGTTGGTCCTAGATGGTTTTGGTCCTAGATGGTTTTGGTCCTACATGGTGTTGGTCCTAGATGGTGTTGGTCCTAGATGGTTTTGGTCCTAGATGGTTTTGGTCCTAGATGGTGTTGGTCCTAGATGGTGTTGGTCCCAGATGGTGTTGGTCCTAGATGGTTTTGGTCCTAGATTGTGCTGGTCCTAGATGGTGTTGGTCCTAGATGGTTTTGGTCATAGATGGTGTTGGTCCTAGATGGTTTTGGTCCTAGATGGTGCTGGTCCTAGATGGTGTTGGTCCTAGATGGTGTTGGTCATAGATGGTGTTGGTCCTAGATGGTGTTGGTCCTAGATGACATGGTGTTGGTCCTAGATGACATGGTGTTGGTCCTAGATGGTGTTGGTCATAGATGGTGTTGGTCCTATATTGTTTTGGTCATAGATGGTGTTGGTCCTAGATGGTGTTGGTCCTAGATGGTGTTGGTCATAGATGGTGTTGGTCCTAGATGGTGTTGGTCCTAGATGGTTTTGGTCCTAGATGGTTTTGGTCCTAGATGGTGTTGGTCCTAGATGGTGTTGGTCCTAGATGGTTTTGGTCCTAGATGGTTTTGGTCCTAGATGGTGTTGGTCCTAGATGGTGTTGGTCCTAGATGGTGTTGGTCCTAGATGGTGTTGGTCCTAGATGACATGGTTTTGGTCCTAGATGGTGTTGGTCCGAGATGGTTTTGGTCCTAGATGGTGTTGGTCCTAGATGGTGTTGGTCCTAGATGGTGTTGGTCCTAGATGGTGTTGGTCCTAGATGGTGTTGGTCCGAGATGGTTTTGGTCCTAGATGGTGTTGGTCCTAGATGACATGGTTTTGGTCCTAGATGGTGTTGGTCCTAGATGGTGTTGGTCCTAGATGGTGTTGGTCCGAGATGGTTTTGGTCCTAGATTGTGTTGGTCCTAGATGGTGTTGGTCATAGATGGTGTTGGTCCTAGATGGTGTTGGTCCGAGATGGTGTTGGTCCGAGATGGTGTTGGTCCTAGATGGTGTTGGTCCTAGATGGTGTTGGTCCTAGATGGTGTTGGTCCTAGATGGTGTTGGTCCTAGATGGTGTTGGTCATAGATGGTGTTGGTCATAGATGGTGTTGGTCCTAGATGACATGGTGTTGGTCATAAATGGTGTTGGTCCTAGATGGTATTGGTCCTAGATGGTGTTGGTCCGAGATGGTGTTGGTCCTAGATGGTGTTGGTCATAGATGGTGTTGGTCCTAGATGGTATTGGTCCTAGATGGTGTTGGTCCGAGATGGTGTTGGTCCTAGATGGTGTTGGTCCTAGATGGTGTTGGTCCTAGATGGTGTTGGTCCTAGATGGTGTTGGTCATAGATGGTGTTGGTCCTAGATGGTGTTGGTCATAGATGGTGTTGGTCCTAGATGACATGGTGTTGGTCCTAGATGACATGGTGTTGGTCCTAGATGGTTTTGGTCCTAGATGGTCTTGGTCCTAGATGATGTTGGTCCTAGATGGTGTTGGTCCTAGATGGTGTTGGTCCTAGATGGTGTTGGTCCTAGATGACATGATGTTGGTCCTAGATGGTGTTGGTCCGAGATGGTGTTGGTCCTAGATGACATGGTGTTGGTCCTAGATGACATGGTGTTGGTCCTAGATGGTGTTGGTCATAGATGGTGTTGGTCCTAGATGGTGTTGGTCATAGATGGTGTTGGTCCTAGATGGTTTTGGTCCTAGATGGTGTTGGTCATAGATGGTGTTGGTCCTAGATGGTTTTGGTCCTAGATGGTGTTGGTCCTAGATGGTGTTGGTCCTAGATGACATGATGTTGGTCCTAGATGGTGTTGGTCCTAGATGGTGTTGGTCCTAGATGGTGTTGGTCATAGATGGTGTTGGTCCTAGATGGTGTTGGTCATAGATGGTGTTGGTCCTAGATGGTTTTGGTCCTAGATGGTGTTGGTCCTAGATGGTGTTGGTCCTAGATGACATGATGTTGGTCCTAGATGGTGTTGGTCCCAGATGGTGTTGGTCCTAGATGGTGTTGGTCCTAGATGGTGTTGGTCCTAGATGGTGTTGGTCCTAGATGGTGTTGGTCCTAGATGGTGTTGGTCCCAGATGGTGTTGGTCCTAGATGGTGTTGGTCCGAGATGGTTTTGGTCCTAGATGGTGTTGGTCCTAGATGACATGGTTTTGGTCCTAGATGGTGTTGGTCCTAGATGATGTTGGTCCTAGATGGTGTTGGTCCTAGATGGTGTTGTCCTAGATGACATGGTTTTGGTCCTAGATGGTGTTGGTCCTAGATGGTGTTGGTCCTAGATGGTGTTGGTCCTAGATGGTGTTGGTCCTAGATGGTGTTGTCCTAGATGACATGGTTTTGGTCCTAGATGGTGTTGGTCCTAGATGGTGTTGTCCTAGATGACATGGTGTTGGTCCTAGATGGTGTTGGTCCTAGATGGTGTTGGTCCTAGATGGTGTTGGTCCTAGATGACATGGTGTTGGTCCTACATGGTGTTGGTCCTAGATGGTGTTGGTCCGAGATGGTTTTGGTCCTAGATGGTGTTGGTCCGAGATGGTTTTGGTCCTAGATGGTGTTGGTCCTAGATGGTGTTGGTCCTAGATGGTTTTAGTCCTAGATGGTGTTGGTCCTAGATGGTGTTGGTCCTAGATGGTGTTGTCCTAGATGGTGTTGTCCTAGATGGTGTTGGTCCTAGATGGTGTTGGTCCTAGATGATGTTGGTCCTAGATGGTGTTGGTTCCGAGATGGTTTTGGTCCTAGATGGTGTTGGTCCTAGATGGTGTTGGTCCTAGATGGTGTTGGTCCGAGATGGTGTTGGTCCTAGATGGTATTGGTCCTAGATGGTGTTGGTCCTATATGGTATTGGTCCTAGATGGTGTTGGTCCTAGATGGTTTTGGTCCTAGATGGTGTTGGTCCTAGATGGTATTGGTCCTAGATGGTGTTGGTCCTAGATGGTTTTGGTCCTAGATGGTGTTGGTCCTAGATGGTGTTGGTCCTAGATGGTGTTGGTCCTAGATGGTGTTGGTCCTAGATGGTTTTGGTCCTAGATGGTGTTGGTCATAGATGGTGTTGGTCCTAGATGGTGTTGGTCATAGATGGTGTTGGTCCTAGATGGTGTTGGTCCTAGATGACATGGTGTTGGTCCTAGATGGTGTTGGTCCGAGATGGTTTTGGTCCTAGATGGTGTTGGTCCTAGATGGTTTTGGTCCTAGATGGTGTTGGTCCTAGATGGTTTTGGTCCTAGATGGTTTTGGTCCTAGATGGTGTTGGTCTAGATGGTGTTGGTCCTAGATGGTGTTGGTCCGAGATGGTGTTGGTCCTAGATGGTGTTGGTCCGAGATGGTGTTGGTCCTAGATGGTGTTGGTCCGAGATGGTGTTGGTCCTAGATGGTGTTGGTCCTAGATGGTGTTGGTCCTAGATGGTGTTGGTCCTAGATGGTGTTGGTCCTAGATGACATGGTTTTGGTCCTAGATGGTGTTGGTCCTAGATGACATGGTGTTGGTCCTAGATGGTGTTGGTCCTAGATGACATGGTGTTGGTCATAGATGGTGTTGGTCCTAGATGGTGTTGGTCCTAGATGACATGGTGTTGGTCCTAGATGGTGTTGGTCATAGATGGTGTTGGTCCTAGATGACATGGTGTTGGTCATAGATGGTGTTGGTCCTAGATGACATGGTGTTGGTCCTAGATGGTGTTGGTCCTAGATGGTGTTGGTCCTAGATGGTGTTGGTCCTAGATGGTGTTAGTCCTAGATGGTGTTGGTCCTAGATGGTGTTGGTCCTAGATGGTGTTGGTCCTAGATGGTGTTGGTCCTAGATGGTGTTGGTCCTAGATGGTGTTGGTCATAGATGGTGTTGGTCCTAGATGGTGTTGGTCCTAGATGGTGTTGGTCCTAGATGGTGTTGGTCCTAGATGACATGGTTTTGGTCCTAGATGGTGTTGGTCCCAGATGACATGGTGTTGGACCTAGATGGTGTTGGTCATAGATGGTGTTGGTCCTAGATGGTGTTGGTCCTAGATGGTGTTGGTCCTAGATGGTGTTGGTCCTAGATGACATGGTTTTGGTCCTAGATGGTGTTGGTCCCAGATGACATGGTCTTGGTCCTAGATGGTTTTAGTCCTAGATGGTGTTGGTCCTAGATGGTGTTGGTCCTAGATGGTGTTGGTCCTAGATGGTGTTGGTCATAGATGGTGTTGGTCCTAGATGGTGTTGGTCCTAGATGGTGTTGGTCCTAGATGGTGTTGGTCCTAGATGACATGGTTTTGGTCCTAGATGGTGTTGGTCCCAGATGACATGGTGTTGGTCCTAGATGGTGTTGGTCCTAGATGGTGTTGGTCCCAGATGGTGTTGGTCATAGATGGTGTTGGTCCTAGATGGTGTTGGTCCCAGATGGTGTTGGTCCTAGATGACATGGTGTTGGTCCTAGATGGTGTTGGTCCCAGATGGTGTTGGTCCTAGATGGTGTTGGTCATAGATGGTGTTGGTCCTAGATGGTGTTGGTCCCAGATGGTGTTGGTCCTAGATGACATGGTGTTGGTCCTAGATGGTGTTGGTCCCAGATGACATGGTGTTGGACATAGATGGTGTTGGTCCTAGATGGTGTTGGTCCTAGATGATGTTGGTCCTAGATGGTGTTGGTCCTAGATGACATGGTGTTGGTCATAGATGGTGTTGGTCCTAGATGGTGTTGGTCCTAGATGGTGTTGGTCCTAGATGGTGTTGGTCCCAGATGGTGTTGGTCCTAGATGGTGTTGGTCCCAGATGGTTTTGGTCCTAGATGGTGTTGGTCATAGATGGTGTTGGTCATAGATGGTGTTGGTCCTAGATGGTGTTGGTCCTAGATGGTGTTGGTCCCAGATGGTGTTGGTCCTACATGGTGTTGGTCCTAGATGGTGTTGGTCCCAGATGGTTTTGGTCCTAGATGGTGTTGGTCATAGATGGTGTTGGTCCCAGATGGTGTTGGTCCCAGATGGTGTTGGTCCTAGATGGTGTTGGTCCTAGATGGTGTTGGTCCTAGATGGTGTTGGTCCCAGATGGTTTGGTCCTAGATGAGGTGGTGTTGGTCCTAGATGGTGTTGGTCATAGATGGTGTTGGTCCTAGATGGTGTTGGTCCTAGATGGTGGTCCCAGATGATGTCCTAGATGGTGTTGGTCCTAGATGGTGTTGGTCCTAGATGGTGTTGGTCCTAGATGACATGGTGTTGGTCCGAGATGGTGATGGTCCTAGATGGTGTTGGTCCCAGATGATGTTGGTCCTAGATGGTGTTGGTCCTAGATGGTGTTGGTCCTAGATGGTGTTGGTCCTAGATGGTGTTGGTCCTAGATGGTGTTGGTCCTAGATGGTGTTGGTCCTAGATGGTGTTGGTCCTAGATGGTGTTGGTCCTAGATGGTGTTGGTCCTAGATGGTGTTGGTCCTAGATGGTGTTGGTCCTAGATGGTGTTGGTCCTAGATGGTGTTGGTCCTAGATGGTGTTGGTCCTAGATGGTGTTGGTCCTAGATGACATGGTGTTGGTCCTAGATGGTGTTGGTCCTAGATGGTGTTGGTCCCAGATGATGTTGGTCCTAGATGGTGTTGGTCCTAGATGGTGTTGGTCCTAGATTTTGTTGGTCCTAGATTACATGGTGTTGGTCCTAGATGGTGTTGGTCATAGATGGTGTTGGTCCTAGATGGTGTTGGTCCTAGATGGTGTTGGTCCGAGATGGTTTTGGTCCTAGATGGTGTTGGTCCTAGATGACATGGTTTTGGTCCTAGATGGTGTTGGTCTAGATGGTGTTGGTCCGAGATGGTTTTGGTCCTAGATGGTGTTGGTCATAGATGGTGTTGGTCCTAGATGGTATTGGTCATAGATGGTGTTGGTCCTAGATGGTGTTGGTCCAAGATGACATGGTGTTGGTCATATCAAATCAAATCAAATCAAATTTATTTATATAGCCCTTCGTACATCAGCTGATATCTCAAAGTGCTGTACAGAAACCCAGCCTAAAACCCCAAACAGCAAACAATGCAGGTGTAAAAGCACGGTGGCTAGGAAAAACTCCCTAGAAAGGCCAAAACCTAGGAAGAAACCTAGAGAGGAACCGGGCTATGTGGGGTGGCCAGTCCTCTTCTGGCTGTGCCGGGTAGAGATTATAACAGAACATGACCAAGATGTTCAAATGTTCATAAATGACCAGCATGGTCGAATAATAATAAGGCAGAACAGTTGAAACTGGAGCAGCAGCACAGTCAGGTGGACTGGGGACAGCAAGGAGCCTTCATGTCAGGTAGTCCTGGGGCACGGTCCTAGGGCTCAGGTCAGTTGAAACTGGAGCAGGAGCATGGCCAGGTGGACTGGGGACAGCAAGGAGTCCTCATGTCAGGTAGTCCTGGGACATGGTCCTAGGGCTCAGGTCCTCCGAGAGAGAGAAAGAAAGAGAGAAGGAGAGAATTAGAGAACGCACACTTAGATTCACACAGGACACCGAATAGGACAGGAGAAGTACTCCAGATATAACAAACTGACCCTAGCCCCCGACACATAAACTACTGCAGCATAAATACTGGAGGCTGAGACAGGAGGGGTCAGGAGACACTGTGGCCCCATCCGAGGACACCCCGGACAGGGCCAAACAGGAAGGATATAACCCCACCCACTTTGCCAAAGCACATCCCCCACACCACTAGAGGGATATCTTCAACCACCAACTTACCATCCTGAGACAAGGCCGAGTATAGCCCACAAAGATCTCCGCCATGGTACAACCCAAGGGGGGCAACCCAGACAGGCCGACCACAACAGTGAATCAACCCACCCAGGTGACGCACCCCCCAGGGACGGCACGAGAGAGCCCCAGCAAGCCAGTGACTCAGCCCCGTAACAGGGTTAGAGGCAGAGAATCCCAGTGGAAAGAGGGGAACCGGCCAGGCAGAGACAGCAAGGGCGGTTCGTTGCTCCAGAGCCTTTCCGTTCACCTTCCCACTCCTGGGCCAGACTACACTCAATCATATGACCCACTGAAGAGATGAGTCTTCAGTAAAGACTTAAAGGTTGAGACCGAGTTTGCGTCTCTGACATGGGTAGGCAGACCGTTCCATAAAAATGGAGCTCTATAGGAGAAAGCCCTGCCTCCAGCTGTTTGCTTAGAAATTCTAGGGACAATTAGGAGGCCTGCGTCTTGTGACCGTAGCGTACGTGTAGGTATGTACGGCAGGACCAAATCAGAGAGGTAGGTAGGAGCAAGCCCATGTAATGCTTTGTAGGTTAGCAGTAAAACCTTGAAATCAGCCCTTGCTTTGACAGGAAGCCAGTGTAGAGAGGCTAGCACTGGAGTAATATGATCAATTTTTTTGGTTCTAGTCAGGATTCTAGCAGCCGTATTTAGCACTAACTGAAGTTTATTTAGTGCTTTATCCGGATAGCCGGAAAATAGAGCATTGCAGTAGTCTAACCTAGAAGTGACAAAAGCATGGATTAATTTTTCTGCATCATTTTTGGACAGAAAGTTTCTGATTTTTGCAATGTTACGTAGATGGAAAAAAGCTGTCCTCGAAATGGTCTTGATATGTTCTTCAAAAGAGAGATCAGGGTCCAGAGTAACGCCGAGGTCCTTCACAGTTTTATTTGAGACGACTGTACAACCATTAAGATTAATTGTCAGATTCAACAGAAGATCTCTTTGTTTCTTGGGACCTAGAACAAGCATCTCTGTTTTGTCCGAGTTTAATAGTAGAAAGTTTGCAGCCATCCACTTCCTTATGTCTGAAACACATGCTTCTAGCGAGGGCAATTTTGGGGCTTCACCATGTTTCATTGAAATGTACAGCTGTGTGTCATCCGCATAGCAGTGAAAGTTTACATTATGTTTTCGAATAACATCCCCAAGAGGTAAAATATATAGTGAAAACAATAGTGGTCCTAAAACAGAACCTTGAGGAACACCGAAATGTACAGTTGATTTGTCAGAGGACAAACCATTCACAGAGACAAACTGATATCTTTCCGACAGATAAGATCTAAACCAGGCCAGAACTTGTCCGTGTAGACCAATTTGGGTTTCCAATCTCTCCAAAAGAATGTGGTGATCGATGGTATCAAAAGCAGCACTAAGGTCTAGGAGCACGAGGACAGATGCAGAGCCTCGGTCCGATGCCATTAAAATGTCATTTACCACCTTCACAAGTGCCGTCTCAGTGCTATGATGGGGTCTAAAACCAGACTGAAGCATTTCGTATACATTGTTTGTCTTCAGGAAGGCAGTGAGTTGCTGCGCAACAGCCTTCTCTAAAATCTTTGAGAGGAATGGAAGATTCGATATAGGCCGATAGTTTTTATATTTTCTGGGTCAAGGTTTGGCTTTTTCAAGAGAGGCTTTATTACTGCCACTTTTAGTGAGTTTGGTACACATCCAGTGGATAGAGAGCCGTTTATTATGTTCAACATAGGAGGGCCAAGCACAGGAAGCAGCTCTTTCAGTAGTTTAGTTGGAATAGGGTCCAGTATACAGCTTGAAGGTTTAGAGGCCATGATTATTTTCATCATTGTGTCAAGAGATATAGTACTAAAACACTTGAGCGTCTCTCTTGATCCTAGGTCCTGGCAGAGTTGTGCAGACTCAGGACAACTGAGGTTTGGAGGAATACGCAGGTTTAAAGAGGAGTCCGTAATTTGCTTTCTAATAATCATAATCTTTTCCTCAAAGAAGTTCATGAATTTATCACTGCTAAAGTGAAAGTCATCCTCTCTTGGGGAATGCTGCTTTTTAGTTAGCTTTGCCACAGTATCAAAAAGGAATTTCGGATTGTTCTTATTTTCCTCAATTAAGTTAGAAAAATAGGACGATCGAGCAGCAGTAAGGGCTCTTCGGTACTGCACGGTACCGTCCTTCCAAGCTAGTCGGAAGACTTCCAGTTTGGTGTGGCGCCATTTCCCTTCCAATTTTCTGGAAGCTTGCTTCAGAGCTCGAGTATTTTCTGTGTACCAGGGAGCTAGTTTCTTATGAGACATTTTTTTAGTTTTTAGGGGTGCAACTGCATCTAGGGTATTGCGCAAGGTTAAATTGAGATCCTCAGTTAGGTGGTTAACGGATTTTTGTCCTCTGGCGTCCTTGGGTAGGCAGAGGGAGTCTGGAAGGGCATCAAGGAATCTTTGTGTTGTCTGTGAATTTATAGCACGACTTTTGATGTTCCTTGGTTGGGGTCTGAGCAGATTATTTGTTGCAATTGCAAACGTAATAAAATGGTGGTCCGATAGTCCAGGATTATGAGGAAAAACATTAAGATCCACAACATTTATTCCATGGGACAAAACTAGGTCCAGCGTATGACTGTGACAGTGAGTGGGTCCAGAGACATGTTGGACAAAACCCACTGAGTCGATGATGGCTCCAAAAGCCTTTTGGAGTGGGTCTGTGGACTTTTCCATGTGAATATTAAAGTCACCAAAGATTAGAATATTATCTGCAATGACTACAAGGTCTGATAGGAATTCAGGGAACTCAGTGAGAAACGCTGTATATGGCCCAGGAGGCCTGTAAACAGTAGCTATAAAAAGTGATTGAGTAGGCTGCATAGATTTCATGACTAGAAGCTCAAAAGACGAAAACGTCATTTTTTTTTTGTAAATTGAAATTTGCTATCGTAAATGTTAGCAACACCTCCGCCTTTGCGGGATGCACGGGGATATGGTCACTAGTGTAGCCAGGAGGTGAGGCCTCATTTAACACAGTAAATTCATCAGGCTTAAGCCATGTTTCAGTCAGGCCAATCACATCAAGATTATGATCAGTGATTAGTTCAT
Source organism: Oncorhynchus keta (assembly GCF_023373465.1). Lineage (NCBI taxonomy): Eukaryota > Metazoa > Chordata > Actinopteri > Salmoniformes > Salmonidae > Oncorhynchus > Oncorhynchus keta. The sequence continues at coordinate 5,678,484 of NC_068435.1, read as the reverse complement.
TGACTATAATTGCCTTTGAAGTAAGGGATCTAACATTAAGTAGCCCTATTTTGAGATGTGAGGTATCATGATCTCTTTCAGTAATGACAGGAATGGAGGTGGTCTTTATCCTAGTGAGATTGCTAAGGCGAACACCGCCATGTTTAGTTTTGCCCAACCTAGGTCGAGGCACAGACACGGTCTCAATGGTGATAGCTGAGCTGACTACACTGACTATGCTAGTGGCAGACTCCACTATGCTGGCAGGCTGGCTAATAGCCTGCTGCCTGGCCTGCACCCTATTTCATTGTGGAGCTAGAGGAGTTAGAGCCCTGTCTATGTTGGCAGATAAGATGAGAGCACCCCTCCAGCTAGGATGGAGTCCGTCACTCCTCAGCAGGTCAGGCTTGGTCCTGTTTGTGGGTGAGTCCCAGAAAGAGGGCCAATTATCTACAAATTCTATCTTTTGGGAGGGGCAGAAAACAGTTTTCAACCAGCGATTGAGTTGTGAGACTCTGCTGTAGAGCTCATCACTCCCCCTAACTGGGAGGGGGCCAGAGACAATTACTCGATGCCGACACATCTTTCTAGCTGATATGCACGCAGAAGCTATGTTGCGCTTGGTGATCTCTGACTGTTTCATCCTAACATCGTTGGTGCCGACGTGGATAACAATATCTCTATACTCTCTACACTCGCCAGTTTTAGCTTTAGCCAGCACCATCTTCAGATTAGCCTTAACGTCGGTAGCCCTGCCCCCGGGTAAACAGTGTATGATCGCTGGATGATTCGCTAGATGGTGTTGGTCCTAGATGGTGTTGGTCCTATGTTATGATATGTTCTGGTCCTATGATATGTTCTGGTACTATGATATGTTCTGGTCCTATGATATGTTCTGGTCCTATGACATGTTCTGGTACTATGATATGTTCTGGTCTGGTACTATGATATGTTCTGGTACTATGATATGTTCTGGTACTATGATATGTTCTGGTCCTATGACATGTTCTGGTACTATGATATGTTCTGGTACTATGATATGTTCTGGTACTATGATATGTTCTGGTACTATGATATGTTCTGGTCCTATGATATGTTCTGGTACTATGATATGTTCTGGTACTATGATATGTTCTGGTCCTATGATATGTTCTGGTACTATGATATGTTCTGGTACTATGATATGTTCTGGTACTATGATATGTTCTGGTCCTATGATATGTTCTGGTCCTATGATATGTTCTGGTACTATGATATGTTCTGGTACTATGATATGTTCTGGTCCTATGATATGTTCTGGTACTATGATATGTTCTGGTCTGGTCCTATGATATGTTCTGGTACTATGATATGTTCTGGTCCTATGATATGTTCTGGTACTATGATATGTTCTGGTACTATGATATGTTCTGGTCCTATGATATGTTCTGGTACTATGATATGTTCTGGTCCTATGATATGTTCTGGTACTATGATATGTTCTGGTCCTATGATATGTTCTGGTCCTATGACATGTTCTGGTCCTATGATATGTTCTGGTACTATGATATGTTCTGGTCCTATGATATGTTCTGGTACTATGATATGTTCTGGTCCCATGATATGTTCTGGTCCTATGATATGTTCTGGTACTATGATATGTTCTGGTCCTATGATATGTTCTGGTCCTATGACATGTTCTGGTACTATGATATGTTCTGGTCTGGTACTATGATATGTTCTGGTACTATGATATGTTCTGGTCCTATGACATGTTCTGGTACTATGATATGTTCTGGTCTGGTACTATGATATGTTCTGGTACTATGATATGTTCTGGTACTATGATATGTTATGGTACTATGATATGTTCTGGTCCTATGACATGTTCTGGTACTATGATATGTTCTGGTACTATGATATGTTCTGGTCCTATGATATGTTCTGGTCCTATGACATGTTCTGGTACTATGACATGTTCTGGTCCTATGATATGTTCTGGTACTATGATATGTTCTGGTCCTATGATATGTTCTGGTACTATGATATGTTCTGGTCCCATGATATGTTCTGGTCCTATGATATGTTCTGGTCCTATGATATGTTCTGGTCCTATGACATGTTCTGGTACTATGATATGTTCTGGTCTGGTACTATGATATGTTCTGGTACTATGATATGTTCTGGTCCTATGACATGTTCTGGTACTATGATATGTTCTGGTACTATGATATGTTCTGATCTGGTACTATGATATGTTCTGGTAGTATGATATGTTCTGGTCTGGTACTATGATATGTTCTGGTAGTATGATATATTCTGGTACTATGATATGTTCTGGTCCTATGATATGTTCTGGTCCTATGACATGTTCTGGTACTATGATATGTTCTGGTCTGGTACTATGATATGTTCTGGTACTATGATATGTTCTGGTACTATGATATGTTCTGGTCCTATGACATGTTCTGGTACTATGATATGTTCTGGTACTATGATATGTTCTGGTACTATGATATGTTCTGGTACTATGATATGTTCTGGTCCTATGATATGTTCTGGTACTATGATATGTTCTGGTACTATGATATGTTCTGGTCCTATGATATGTTCTGGTACTATGATATGTTCTGGTACTATGATATGTTCTGGTACTATGATATGTTCTGGTCCTATGATATGTTCTGGTCCTATGATATGTTCTGGTACTATGATATGTTCTGGTACTATGATATGTTCTGGTCCTATGATATGTTCTGGTACTATGATATGTTCTGGTATGTTCTGGTCCTATGATATGTTCTGGTACTATGATATGTTCTGGTCCTATGATATGTTCTGGTACTATGATATGTTCTGGTCCTATGATATGTTCTGGTCCTATGACATGTTCTGGTCCTATGATATGTTCTGGTACTATGATATGTTCTGGTCCTATGATATGTTCTGGTACTATGATATGTTCTGGTCCCATGATATGTTCTGGTCCTATGATATGTTCTGGTACTATGATATGTTCTGGTCCTATGATATGTTCTGGTCCTATGACATGTTCTGGTACTATGATATGTTCTGGTCTGGTACTATGATATGTTCTGGTACTATGATATGTTCTGGTACTATGATATGTTCTGGTACTATGATATGTTCTGGTACTATGATATGTTCTGGTACTATGATATGTTCTGGTACTATGATATGTTCTGGTACTATGATATGTTCTGGTACTATGATATGTTCTGGTACTATGATATGTTCTGGTCCTATGATATGTTCTGGTCCTATGATATGTTCTGGTACTATGATATGTTCTGGTCTGGTACTATGATATGTTCTGGTACTATGATATGTTCTGGTACTATGATATGTTCTGGTCCTATGACATGTTCTGGTACTATGATATGTTCTGGTACTATGATATGTTCTGGTACTATGATATGTTCTGGTCCTATGATATGTTCTGGTACTATGATATGTTCTGGTACTATATGATATGTTCTGATATGTTCTGGTCCTATGATATGTTCTGGTACTATGATATGTTCTGGTACTATGATATGTTCTGGTACTATGATATGTTTCTGGTACTATGATATGTTCTGGTCCTATGATATGTTCTGGTACTATGATATGTTCTGGTATGTTCTGGTACTATGATATGTTCTGGTACTATGATATGTTCTGGTCTGGTCCTATGATATGTTCTGGTACTATGATATGTTCTGGTCCTATGATATGTTCTGGTACTATGATATGTTCTGGTCCTATGATATGTTCTGGTCCTATGATATGTTCTGGTACTATGATATGTTCTGGTCCTATGATATGTTCTGGTACTATGATATGTTCTGGTCCTATGATATGTTCTGGTCCTATGACATGTTCTGGTCCTATGATATGTTCTGGTACTATGATATGTTCTGGTATATGTTCTGGTCCCATGGTTCTGGTACTATGATATGTTCTGGTACTATGATATGTTCTGGTCCTATGATATGTTCTGGTCCTATGACATGTTCTGGTACTATGATATGTTCTGGTCTGGTACTATGATATGTTCTGGTACTATGATATGTTCTGGTCCTATGACATGTTCTGGTACTATGATATGTTCTGGTCTGGTACTATGATATGTTCTGGTACTATGATATGTTCTGGTACTATGATATGTTATGGTACTATGATATGTTCTGGTCCTATGACATGTTCTGGTCCTATGATATGTTCTGGTACTATGATATGTTCTGGTACTATGATATGTTCTGGTCCTATGATATGTTCTGGTCCTATGACATGTTCTGGTACTATGACATGTTCTGGTCCTATGATATGTTCTGGTACTATGATATGTTCTGGTCCTATGATATGTTCTGGTACTATGATATGTTCTGGTCCCATGATATGTTCTGGTCCTATGATATGTTCTGGTCCTATGATATGTTCTGGTCCTATGACTGGTACTATGTATGTTCTGGTCCTATGATATGTTCTGGTCTGGTACTGTTCTGGTACTATGATATGTTCTGGTACTATGATATGTTCTGGTCTATGATATGTTCTATGATATGTTCTGGTCTGGTACTATGATATGTTCTGGTCCTATGATATGTTCTGGTCTATGATATGTTCTGGTATGATATGTTCTGGTCCTATGATATGTTCTGGTCCTATGACATGTTCTGGTCCTATGGTATGTTCTGGTCTGGTACTATGATATGTTCTGGTACTATGATATGTTCTGGTCCTATATGTTCTGGTACATGTTCTGGTACTATGATATGTTCTGATAGTATGATATGTTCTGGTCTGGTACTATGATATGTTCTGGTAGTATGATATGTACTGGTACTATGATATGTTCTGGTACTATGATATGTTCTGGTACTATGATATGTTCTGGTCCTATGATATGTTCTGGTCCTATGATATGTTCTGGTACTATGATATGTTCTGGTCTGGTACTATGATATGTTCTGGTCCTATGGTATGTTCTGGTCTGGTACTATGATATGTTCTGGTAGTATGATATGTTCTGGTACTATGATATGTTCTGGTCCTATGATATGTTCTGGTCCCATGATATGTTCTGGTCCTATGATATGTTCTGGTACTATGATATGTTCTGGTACTATGATATGTTCTGGTCCTATGGTTTGTTCTGGTCCTATGGTATGTTCTGGTCTGGTACTATGGTATGTTCTGGTCCTATGGTATGTTCTGGTCTGGTACTATGATATGTTCTGGTCCTATGATATGTTCTGGTCCTATGATATGTTCTGGTACTATGATATGTTCTGGTCTGGTACTATGGTATGTTATGGTCTGGTACTATGATATGTTCTGGTCCCATGATATGTTCTGGTACTATGATATGTTCTGGTACTATGATATGTTCTGGTCCTATGATATGTTCTGGTCTGGTACTATGATATGTTCTGGTCCTATGATATGTTCTGGTACTATGATATGTTCTGGTACTATGATATGTTCTGGTACTATGATATGTTCTGGTCCTATGATATGTTCTGGTCTGGTACTATGATATGTTCTGGTCCTATGATATGTTCTGGTACTATGATATGTTCTGGTACTATGATATGTTCTGGTACTATGATATGTTCTGGTCCTATGATATGTTCTGGTACTATGATATGTTCTGGTACTATGATATGTTCTGGTCCTATGGTATGTTCTGGTCCTATGATATGTTCTGGTCTGGTACTATGGTAGGTTATGGTCTGGTACTATGATATGTTCTGGTCCCATGATATGTTCTGGTACTATGATATGTTCTGGTACTATGATATGTTCTGGTCCTATGGTTTGTTCTGGTCCTATGGTATGTTCTGGTCTGGTACTATGATATGTTCTGGTCCCATGATATGTTCTGGTCCTATGATATGTTCTGGTACTATGATATGTTCTGGTACTATGATATGTTCTGGTCCTATGGTTTGTTCTGGTCCTATGGTATGTTCTGGTCTGGTACTATGGTATGTGCTGGTCCTATGGTATGTTCTGGTCTGGTACTATGATATGTTCTGGTCCTATGATATGTTCTGGTCCTATGATATGTTCTGGTACTATGATATGTTCTGGTCTGGTACTATGGTATGTTATGGTCTGGTACTATGATATGTTCTGGTCCCATGATATGTTCTGGTACTATGATATGTTCTGGTACTATGATATGTTCTGGTCCTATGGTTTGTTCTGGTCCTATGGTATGTTCTGGTCTGGTACTATGATATGTTCTGGTCCCATGATATGTTCTGGTACTATGATATGTTCTGTTCCAATGATTCTGTTCAGACTGTATATTGATAGTTTTCTTTCTGTCTCCAGCTGGGTCGTCCCCTTCCTCCTTCACCCTGAATAAGTCTAATACTCTCAGCACAACGCTTCTCAAGTCCTACTACCCAGGTATACACACCTTTACTCTACCTTGGGTCTGCAGCATTCTGCCATACTATGGTCACTGTAGATAGCGGAGAGTACAAGTCAATGGTTGGTGAAATGATAGCTAACTTAAGTTTAGCTTTAGTCCCATTGTGTGTTTGTTGCATCAACAATGTGTTTTTGATGGATTGATATGAATCGGAAGTCTATGCATTAATTATAACAAACTTCATCTGTGTGTGAATGTACTATATTTCTAGCCTACTGTTCAACGTGTGTTTGGTCTTCTGTCTCCCTGTGTTTAGCAGTTCTTCTGTCTCCTGCTGTAAGACTGTATTGTTTTGTCTTTCTCTTCCTCCTCCTCTTCTTCCTCGTCCTCCTCTTCTTTCTCTTCCTCCTCTTCTTCCTCCTCCTCTTCTTCTTTTTCCTCCTCTTCCTCCTTCGCCTCTTCTTCCTCCTCTTCCTCCTCCTCTTCCTCCTCCTCCTCTTCTTCCTCTTCTTCCTCTTCTCCCTTTTCTTCCTCCTCCTCTTCCTCTCATCCTCCCCTTCCTCTTCCTCCTCTTCCTCTTCTTCCTCTTCCTCTCCCTTCTTCCTCCTCTTCTTACTCCTCTTCCTCCTCCTCTTCTTCTTCCTCCTCTTCCTCTGCCTCTTCCTCCTCCTCCTCTTCCTCCTCTTCCTCTGCCTCTTCCTCCTCCTCCTCTTCTTCCTCTTCCTCATCTTCTTCCTCTTCCCCCTGCTCTTCCTCCTCCTCTATCTACAATCACATGCACTTTGCTCTGGTGTTTAGCTCTCCTCTTTTCTTGCATGCTTTTATTTACTGCTATTTTCTCTCCTCTTCCTCCGACTTCCGCACTTGTTTGGGGGTTATGAACAGATCCCTTCGTGCCAACCGCTATCTTAGGTGAGACACGTCTTCTTTTACCACTATATCCATTTCCGCTGAGAGTGTATTATAGGATTCACTGTTTAACTTGCTTTGTCGTGAAGACTCTGACAAAGAAAACCTATTGCTATATACATGCAGTAAAGTATCGGGAGGGAACAGCTCTATTACTGATGATGGCTTCCTCACCTCCATACCTGCCTGCTGCTTCCTCCTCGTCCTCCTCCTAATCCTCCTCCTCCTCTTCCTCCTCCTCCTCTTCTTCCTCTTCTTCATCCTCTTCTTCCTCCTCCTCCTCCTCCTCTTCTTCCTCTTCCTCATCCTCCTCCTAATCCTCCTCCTCCTCTTCCTCCCTGGTTATCCCTGGGCTGAGGCTGGCTTCTCTCCATTCCATCCTCACTGCGTTGTGATAACCCATTCTGTGCGTTGTGATGTCACCTATGTAACATGTTTGACCTCTCATATGCATGGTCAGACATGTGGACTGGATGTGGGGCGAGTGTAGTTGGGAAGGACGGGGGAGGTGTAGTTGGGGGGGAGGGGGGAGGGGGGAGTGTAGTTGGGAAGGAGGGGGGAGGTGTAGTTGGGGAGGAGGGGGAGTGTAGTTGGGAAGGACTGGGGAGGTGTAGTTGGGGAGGAGGGGGGAGTGTAGTTGGGAAGGAGGGGGAGTGTAGTTGGGAAGGACGGGGGAGGTGTAGTTGGGGAGGAGGGGGGAGTGTAGTTGGGAAGGACTGGGGAGGTGTAGTTGGGGAGGTGGGGGGAGTGTAGCTGGGAAGGACGGGGGAGGTGTAGTTGGGGAGGAGGGGGGAGTGTAGTTGGGAAGGACTGGGGAGGTGTAGTTGGGGAGGAGAGGGGAGTGTAGTTGGGAAGGAGGGGGGAGTGTAGTTGGGAAGTACGGGAGAGTGTAGTTGTGGAAGGATGGGGGAGGTGTAGTTGGGAAGGAGGATGGAGTGTAGTTGGGAAGGACGGGGGAGGTGTAGTTGAGAAGGATGGGGGAGTGTAGTTGGGGAGGAGGGGGGAGATGTAGTTGGGAAATAGGGGGGAGTGTAGTTGGGAAGGAGGGGGAGTGTAGTTGGGAGGGAGTGGGAGTGTAGTTGAGGAGGAGGGGGTGTAGGTGGGGAGGAGGGGGGATGTGTAGTTGGGAAGGAGGGGGAGTGTAGTTGAGGAGGAGGGGGGTGTAGTTGGGGAGGAGGGGGGAGGTGTAGTTGGAGGGGAGGGGGAAGTGTAGTTTAGGAGGAGAGGGGAGTGTAGAAGGGGAGGAGGGGATGTGTAGTTGGGAAGGAGGGGAGTGTAGTTGAGGAGGGGGAGTGTAGTTGAGGAGGAGGGGGAGTGTAGTTGGAGAGGAGGGGGTGTGTGTAGTTGGGAAGGAGGGGGAGTGTAGTTGAGGAGGAGGGGGTAGTGTAGTTGGGGAGGTGTAGTTGGAGTGGAGGGGGGAGTGTAGATGGTGAGAAGGGATTGTGTAATTCAGGAGGAGAGGGGAGTTAAGGTGGGGACGAGGGGAGGTGTAGTTGCAGACAGGTGTGGCAGCCAACATCGCCATGTCCACTGTTACTACAGTTACCAGTAAAGTCACTGTGCTACAATAATATGAACAGAGAGAGAGAGAGATCAACCACTTATAAAAACAGAGAGAGATCAACCACTTATATAAACACAGAGGGAGAGATCAACCGCTTATTTAAACATAGAGAGAGATCAATCACTTATGTAAATAGAGAGAGAGAGAGGGAGATTAACCACTTGTATAAATATAGAGAGAGATCAGCCACTTATATAAACAGAGAGAGATCAACCACTTGTATAAACACAGAGAGAGATCAACCACTTATTTAAACATAGAGAGAGATCAACCACTTATATAAACAGAGAGAGAGATCAACCACTTATTTAAACATAGAGAGATCAACCACTTATTTAAACAGAGAGAGAGATCAACCACTTATATAAACAGAGAGAGATCCAACCACTTATATAAACAGAGAGAGAGATCAACCACTTATATAAACATAGAGATCAACCACTTATATAAACAGAGAGAGAGATCAACCACTTATTTAAACAGAGAGAGAGAGATCAACCACTTATATAAACATAGAGAGAGATCAACCACTTATTTAAACAGAGAGAGAGAAAGATCATCCACTTATATAAACAGAGAGATCAACCACTTATATAAACATAGAGAGAGAGAGAGATCAACGACCTATATAAACATAGAGAGAGAGAGATCAACCAGTTATATAAACAGAGAGAGAGATATCAACCACGTATATGAACATAGAGAGAGAGAGATTAATCACTTATGTAAATAGAGAGAGAGAGATCAACCACTTATATCAACATAGAGAGAGAGATCAACCACTTATTTAAACAGAGAGAGAGAAAGAGATCAACCACTTATTTAAACAGAGAGAGAGAGATCAACCACTTTTATAAACATGGCGAGAGATTAACCACTTATATAAACAGAGAGAGAGATCAACCACTTATATAAACAGAGAGAGATCATCCACTTATATAAACAGAGAGAGAGATCAACGACCTATATAAACAGAGAGAGAGAGAGATCAACCACTTATTTAAACATAGAGAGAGAGATCAACCACTTATATAAACAGAGAGAGAGATCAACCACTTATTTAAACAGAGAGAGAGATCAACCACTTATATAAACAGAGAGAGATCAACCACTTATATAAACAGAGAGAGAGATCAACCACTTTTATAAATATAGAGAGAGATCAACCACTTATTTAAACATGGAGAGAGAGATCAACTACTTATATAAACAGAAAGAGAGAGAGATCAACCACTTTTATAAATATAGAGAGAGATCAACCACTTATATAAACAGAGAGAGAGAGAGAGATCAGCCACTCATTTAAACATAGAGAGAGAGATCAACCACTTTTATAAACATGGAGAGAGATTAACCACTTATATAAACAGAGAGAGAGATCAGCCACTTATATAAACAGAGAGAGAGAGAGAGATCAACCACTTATATAAACAGAGAGAGAGAGAGAGATCAACCACTTATATAAACAGAGAGAGATCAATCACTTATATAAAGTTAGAGAGAGATCAACCACTTATATAAAGTTAGAGAGAGAGATCAACCACTTATATAAACAGAGAGAGAGAGAGATCAACCACTTATATAAAATTAAAGAGATATCAACCTTTTATATAAAGTTAGAGAGAGATCAACCACTTACATAAACATTTACATTTACATTTAAGTCATTTAGCAGACGCTCTTATCCAGAGCGACTTACAAATTGGTGCATTCACCTTATGACATCCAGTGGAACGGCCACTTTACAATAGTGCATCTAAATCTTTTAGGGGGGGGGGGTGAGAAGGATTACTTATCCTATCCTAGGTATTCCTTAAAGAGGTGGGGTTTCAGGTGTCTCTGTCCTGGCGTCGTGAGGGAGTTTGTTCCACCATTGGGGGGCCAGAGCAGCGAACAGTTTTGACTGGGCTGAGCGGGAACTGTACTTCCTCAGTGGTAGGGAGGCGAGCAGGCCAGAGGTGGATGAACGCAGTGCCCTTGTTTGGGTGTAGGGCCTGATCAGAGCCTGGAGGTACTGAGGTGCCGTTCCCCTCGCAGCTCCGTAGGCAAGCACCATGGTCTTGTAGCGGATGCGAGCTTCAACTGGAAGCCAGTGGAGAGAGCGGAGGAGCGGGGTGACGTGAGAGAACTTGGGAAGGTTGAACACCAGACGGGCTGCGGCGTTCTGGATGAGTTGTAGGGGTTAAACAGAGAGAGAGAGAGATCAACCACTTATATAAACATCGAGAGAACAACCAGTTATATAAACAGAGAGAGATATCAACCACTTATTTAAACAGAGAGAGAGAACAACCACTTATACAAACATAGCGAGAGAGAGATCAAACACTTATATAAACAGAGAGAGAGAGAGATCAAACACTTATATAAACAGAGAAAGAAAGTGAGAAAGAGATCAGCCACTTTTATAAATATAGAGAGATTAACCACTTATATAAACATAGAGAGAGAGAGAGATCAGCCACTTATATAAACAGAAAGAGAGAGAGATCAACCACTTATATAAACAGAGAGAGAGAGATCAACCACTTATATAAACAGAGAGAGAGAGATCAACCACTTACATAAACAGAGAGATCAACCACTTATATAAACAGAGAGATAGAGAGAGAGAGAGATCAACCACTTATATAAACAGAAAGAGAGAGAGATCAACCACTTATATAAACAGAGAGAGAGAGAGATCAACCACTTATATAAACCTAGAGAGAGAGATCAGCCACTTATATAAACAGAAAGAGAGAGAGATCAACCACTTATATAAACAGAGAGAGAGAGATCAACCACTTATATAAACGGAGAGAGAGAGATCAACCGCTTATATAAACAGAGAGAGAGAGAGAGATCAGCCACTTATATAAACAGAGAGAGATATCAACCACTTATTTAAACAGAGAGAGAGAACAACCACTTATACAAACATAGCGAGAGAGAGATCAAACACTTATATAAACAGAGAGAGAGAGATCAAACACTTATATAAACAGAGAAAGAAAGTGAGAAAGAGATCAGCCACTTTTATAAATATAGAGAGATTAACCACTTATATAAACATAGAGAGAGATCAGCCACTTATATAAACAGAAAGAGAGAGAGATCAACCACTTATATAAACAGAGAGAGAGAGATCAACCACTTATATAAACATCGAGAGAACAACCACGTATATAAACAGAGAGAGATATCAACCACTTATATAAACAGAGAGAGAGAACAACCACTTATACAAACAGAGAAAGAGAGAGATCAGCCACTTATATAAACATAGAGAGAGAGAGATCAGCCACTTATATGAACAGAAAGAGAGAGAGATCAACCACTTATATAAACATAGAGAGAGAGAGAGATCAACCACTTATATAAACAGAGAGAGAGAGAGATCAACCGCTTACATAAACAGAGAGATCAACCACTTATATAAACATAGAGAGAGAGAGATCAGCCACTTATATAAACATAGAGAGAGAGAGATCAGCCACTTATATGAACAGAAAGAGAGAGAGATCAACCACTTATATAAACATAGAGAGAGAGAGAGATCAACCACTTATATAAACAGAAAGAGAGAGAGATCAACCACTTATATAAACAGAGAGAGAGAGAGATCAACCACTTATATAAACAGAGAGAGAGAGAGATCAACCACTTATATAAACAGAGAGATAGAGAGAGACCAACCACCTATATAAACAGAGAGAGAGAGAGACCAACCACTTGGTCTCAGAGAGAGAGATCAACAACTTATATAAACAGAGAGAGTGAGATCAACCATTTATATAAACAGAGAGCGATCATCCAATTATATAAACAGAGAGAGAGAGAGAGATCAACCACTTATATAAACAGAGAGAGAGAGATCAACCACTTATATAAACAGAGAGAGAAAGCGAGAGATCAACCACTTACATAAACAGAGAGATCAACCACTTATATAAACAGAGAGAGAGAGAGAGAGACCAACCACTTATATAAACATAGAGAGATCAACCACTTTTATAAACAGAGAGAGAGAGAGATCAACAACTTATAAAAACAGAGAGAGATATCAACCACTTATATAAACATAGAGAGAGATCAACGACCTATATAAACAGAGAGAGATCAACCACTTATATAAACAGAGAGAGAGAGATCAAACACTTATATAAACAGAGAAAGAAAGTGAGAAAGAGATCAGCCACTTTTATAAATATAGAGAGATTAACCACTTATATAAACATAGAGAGAGAGAGAGATCAGCCACTTATATAAACAGAAAGAGAGAGAGATCAACCACTTATATAAACAGAGAGAGAGAGAGATGAACCACTTATATAAACAGAGAGAGAGAGAGATCAACCACTTACATAAACAGAGAGATCAACCACTTATATAAACAGAGATATAGAGAGACCAACCACCTATATAAACAGAGAGAGAGAGAGAGAGAGAGAGAGAGACCAACCACTTATATAAACATAGAGAGATCAACCACTTTTATA
>NC_068435.1:5625184-5652684 GCF_023373465.1 Oncorhynchus keta | reverse complement strand
TGCAGGCTTTATTTTGCGTCATAATGTCAGCAATCATAACCGCATCTAATGCCATTTCAGGAGTGAGGCCACAAACATTTTTTGTTGTTGCATTTTTTGATTCTGTCCCCTTGAAAACCATTCTGTCCCCTTGAAATCCATTCTGTCCCCTTGAAAACCATTCTGTCCCCTTGAAATCCATTCTGTCCCCCTTGAAATCCATTCTGTCCCCTTGAAATCCATTCTGTCCCCTTGAAAACCATTCTGTCCCTTTAAAATCCATTCTGTCCCCTTGAAATCCATTCTGTCCCTTTAAAATCCATTCTGTCCCCTTGAAATCCATTCTGTCCCCTTGAAATCCATTCTGTCCCCTTGAAAACCATTCTGTCTACCTTGAAATCCATTCTGTCCCCCTTGAAATCAATTATGTCCACCTTGAAAATCCATTCTGACACCTTGAAAACACTCTATCCACTTGAAAACAATTCTGTTTTTGATTTGTTCTTTTAAGACTGTATTACACTGTTGAAATGCCCACGCCACAATTTCCTCATCAAATGAACAAAGCCCAGGCCTTACTGATTTAAAACAGCACAGGCATGATGTGATCTAACAAACAGTAGCTCTAAAAACAGTAGCTCCAATCTACACTGTTACAGTGCTTATGATGTATTGTTGCTTACCTCCTCTCTCTCTCTCTCTCTCTCTCTCTCTCTCTCTCTCTCTCTCTCTCTCTCTCTCTCTCTCTCTCTCTCTCTCTCTCTCTCTCTCTCTCTCTCTCTCTCTCTCTCTCTCTCTCTCTCTCTCTCTCTCTCTCTCTCTCTCTCTCTCCTCTCCTCTCCCTCTCTCTCTCTCTCTCTCTCTCTCTCTCTCTCTCTCTCTCTCTCTCATCTCCTCTTCTCTCCTCTCTTCTCTTCTCTCTTTTATACTCCTCTTCTCTTCTCTCTTCTCTTCTCTTCTCTTCTCTTCTCTCTTTTATAATCCTCTTCTCTTCTCTTCTCTTCTCTTCTCTCTTTTATAATCCTCTTCTCTTCTCTTCTCTTCTCTTCTCTTCTCTCTTTTATACTCTCTTCTCTTCTCTTCTCTTCTCTTCTCTTCTCTTCTCTTCTCTTCTCTTCTCTTCTCTTCTCTTCTCGTACTTAACCTCTTTCTGTATCTCCAATAAAAGTGCCCATAAATGGTAAGTCACCAGGGCCCCCTGGTCTTGACCTTGGTTTGGGGAAGGAGGTGATGTCACAGGAACACACAGATGACAGTGAGAGAGCTGATTCGTGGATATAACTATGACTTTTCTATTATGGCATCTGCATGGCCAATGGACACGCTAACATTTCACCTCCCCTTCCGTTTCCACCATGAAGCCATTAGCCTTGTCTAAGCATGATCACAGTACACCATCGTTGCTGCATTATCATGCATTATCTCCCGGGGGGGTGTTTGTTTTCATTGTATTGGTTGTTGAGCAAAGTTGCTTGGATGGTGCCTGACTGCATCCACCATTGTGTTGTGCTGAAGCCGCAAACATCCACATCCACCTTCATGGCCATCTTATCTCTGCCTCTTTCTTCCACTGACGGGTCTGAGTGGAATTTAAAATACAACGTCTCTAATGTCAATATGAGGTGCATCAAAATCAAATAAAAATATTACTTTTCTACTTTTAAAAAAACGTGTTTTTAATGCCTCTACTTCCTGCATCATAATAATACTGACTACTTCCCTCATCATAGAACTACTGACTACGTCCCTCATCATAGAACTACTGACTACGTCCCTCATCATAGAACTACTGACTACGTCCCTGATCATAGAACTACTGACTACTTCCCTCATCATAGAACTACTGACTACGTCCCTCATCATAATAATACTGACTACTTCCCTCATCATAATAATACTGACTACTTCCCTCATCATAGAACTACTGACTACGTCCCTGATCATAGAACTACTGACTACTTCCCTGATCATAGAACTACTGACTACGTCCCTCATCATAGAACTACTGACTACTTCCCTCATCATAGAACTACTGACTACTTCCCTGATCATAGAACTACTGACTACTTCC
Source organism: Oncorhynchus keta (assembly GCF_023373465.1). Taxonomy (NCBI): domain Eukaryota; kingdom Metazoa; phylum Chordata; class Actinopteri; order Salmoniformes; family Salmonidae; genus Oncorhynchus; species Oncorhynchus keta. The sequence goes on along the minus strand of NC_068435.1, from coordinate 5,650,634 downwards.
CTCATCATAGAAATACTGACTACGTCCCTGATCATAGAACTACTGACTACTTCCCTCATCATAGAACTACTGACTACTTCCCTCATCATAGAACTACTGACTACTTCCCTCATCATAGAACTACTGACTACTTCCCTCATCATAGAACTACTGACTACGTCCCTGATCATAGAACTACTGACTACTTCCCTCATCATAGAACTACTGACTACTTCCCTCATCATAGAACTACTGACTACTTCCCTCATCATAGAACTACTGACTACTTCCCTCATCATAGAACGACTGACTACGTCCCTCATCATAGAACGACTGACTACTTCCCTCATCATAGAACGACTGACTACTTCCCTGATCATAGAACTACTGACTACTTCCCTCATCATAGAACTATATACTACGTCCCACATCATAGAACTACTGACTACTTCCCTCATCATAGAACTACTGACTACGTCCCACATCATAGAACTACTGACTACTTCCCTCATCATAGAACTATATACTACGTCCCACATCATAGAACTACTGACTACTTCCCTCATCATAGAACTACTGACTACGTCCCACATCATAGAACTACTGACTACTTCCCTCATCATAGAACTATATACTACATCCCACATCATAGAACTACTGACTACTTCCCTCATCATAGAACTACTGACTACTTCCCTCATCATAGAACTACTGACTACTTCCCTGATCATAGAACTACTGACTACTTCCCTGATCATAGAACTACTGACTACGTCCCTCAACATAGAACTACTGACTACGTCCCACATCATAGAACTACTGACTACTTCCCTCATCATAGAACTACTGACTACTTCCCTCATCATAGAACTACTGACTACTTCCCTGATCATAGAACTACTGACTACTTCCCACATCATAGAACTACTGACTACGTCCCTCATCATAGAACTACTGACTACTTCCCTGATCATAGAACTACTGACTACGTCCCTCATCATAGAACTACTGACTACGTCCCTCATCATAGAACTACTGACTACTTCCCTCATCATAGAACTACTGACTACTTCCCTGATCATAGAACTACTGACTACTTCCCTCATCATAGTACTATATACTACGTCCCACATCATAGAACTACTGACTACTTCCCTCATCATAGAACTACTGACTACTTCCCTCATCATAGAACTACTGACTACTTCCCTCATCATAGAACTACTGACTACGTCCCTCATCATAGAACTACTGACTACTTCCCTCATCATAGAACTACTGACTACTTCCCTGATCATAGAACTACTGACTACTTCCCTGATCATAGAACTACTGACTACTTCCCTCATCATAGAACTACTGACTACGTCCCACATCATAGAACTACTGACTACTTCCCTCATCATAGAACTACTGACTACTTCCCTCATCATAGAACTACTGACTACTTCCCTCATCATAGAACTACTGACTACTTCCCACATCATAGAACTACTGACTACTTCCCTCATCATAGAACTACTGACTACTTCCCTGATCATAGAACTACTGACTACTTCCCTGATCATAGAACTACTGACTACTTCCCTCATCATAGAACTACTGACTACTTCCCTGATCATAGAACTACTGACTACTTCCCTCATCATAGAACTACTGACTACTTCCCTCATCATAGTATACTACTTCCCTCATCATAGAACTACTGACTACTTCCCTCATCATAGAACTACTGACTACTTCCCACATCATAGAACTACTGACTACTTCCCTCATCATAGAACTACTGACTACTTCCCTCATCATAGAACTACTGACTACTTCCCACATCATAGAACTACTGACTACTTCCCTCATCATAGAACTACTGACTACTTCCCTCATCATAGAACTACTGACTACTTCCCTCATCATAGAACTACTGACTACTTCCCTCATCATAGAACTACTGACTACTTCCTCATCATAGAACTACTGACTACTTCCCACATCATAATAATACTGACTACTTCTCACATCATAGAACTACTGACTACTTCCCTCATCATAGAACTACTGACTACTTCCCTCATCATAGAACTACTGACTACTTCCCTGATCATAGAACTACTGACTACTTCCCTCATCATAATAATACTGACTACTTCCTTCATCATAATAATATATACTACTTCCCACATCATAATAATACTGACTACTTCCCTCATCATAATAATACTGACTACTTCCCTCATCATAATAATACTGACTACTTCCCTCATCATAGAACTACTGACTACTTCCCTCATCATAATAATACTGACTACTTCCCTCATCATAGAACTACTGACTACTTCCCTCATCATAGAACTACTGACTACTTCCCTGATCATAGAACTACTGACTACTTCCCTGATCATAGAACTACTGACTACTTCCCTCATCATAGAACTACTGACTACTTCCCACATCATAGAACTACTGACTACTTCCCTCATCATAGAACTACTGACTACTTCCCTCATCATAGAACTACTGACTACTTCCCACATCATAGAACTACTGACTACTTCCCTCATCATAGAACTACTGACTACTTCCCTCATCATAGAACTACTGACTACTTCCCTCATCATAATAATACTGACTACTTCCCTCATCATAGAACTACTGACTACTTCCCACATCATAGAAATACTGACTACTTCCCACATCATAATAATACTGACTACTTCTCACATCATAGAACTACTGACTACTTCCCTCATCATAGAACTACTGACTACTTCCCTCATCATAGAACTACTGACTACTTCCCTGATCATAGAACTACTGACTACTTCCCTCATCATAATAATACTGACTACTTCCTTCATCATAATAATATATACTACTTCCCACATCATAATAATACTGACTACTTCCCTCATCATAATAATACTGACTACTTCCCTCATCATAATAATACTGACTACTTCCCTCATCATAGAACTACTGACTACTTCCCTCATCATAATAATACTGACTACTTCCCTCATCATAGAACTACTGACTACTTCCCTCATCATAGAACTACTGACTACTTCCCTGATCATAGAACTACTGACTACTTCCCTCATCATAATAATACTGACTACTTCATTCATCATAATAATATATACTACTTCCCACATCATAATAATATATACTACTTCCCACATCATCATACTATATACTACTTCCCACATCATAATACTATATACTACTTCCCACATCATAGTAATATATACTTCTTCCCACATCATAATACTATATACTACTTCCCACATCATAGTAATATATACTTCTTCCCACATCATAGTAATATATACTTCTTCCCACATCATAATACTATATACTACTTCCCACATCATAGTAATATATACTTCTTCCCACATCATAGTACTATATACTTCTTCCCACATCATAGTAATATATACTTCTTCCCACATCATAGTACTATATACTTCTTCCCACATCATAGTAATATATACTTCTTCCCACATCATAGTACTATATACTTCTTCCCACATCATAGTAATTCTGAGTCACGGAATCAGACCGATCATAAGCCCAGTGTTCTGAGCTTTCTCCTCCTCACCAGATTCACTCATCCTACGACCCCGTTCCAATAGCCAACCTAACATATCACTTAGAATGCATCCCTCTCTTCCACTCGAAGCATTATCAGTGTTTCTTCTATATGCATTTAGCTGTGGCGCACCTGCCACGAATCAAACCAGACATAAAGAGATAATGGAGAGAGATACATTTATACACAAGAATCATCTTTGAGATTTATCAATCATCGAATTTTAGAAACTAGACAGTCAGGGAGAATGTTTAATTCCCCCAAATGTCATGGCATGAGGGGAGGCCCCACATTGATTTTAATTATATTGTTATTGAGAGTCACTCAGAGAGCATTAGAATGAGGCATGATATAGCCAATATGTCAAAATCTGTAGAATAGCAGGAAATTAGCTTTAAAACAGCAACATTTTGTGTGGATATTGGAACTGAGCTGTTGTGTCACTACCAGCATTTATATTTTAAGCCATTATCTCTCTATTATCATTTGACTGCATTGTGGCTAGGGCCAGGAGTTTTTCCTTCTCTATGTTAAGTCTCACTCATATCATTTTGACAGGCATTGTGGCTAGGGCCAGGAGTTTTTCCTTCTCTATGTTAAGTCTCACTCATATCATTTTGACAGGCATTGTGGCTAGCTAGGGCCAGGAGTTTTTCCTTCTCTATGTTAAGTCTCACTCATATCATTTTGACAGGCATTGTGGCTAGGGCCAGGAGTTTTTCCTTCTCTATGTTAAGTCTCACTCATATCATTTTGACAGGCATTGTGGCTAGCTAGGGCCAGGAGTTTTTCCTTCTCTATGTTAAGTCTCACTCATATCATTTTGACAGGCATTGTAGCTAGGGCCAGGAGTTTTTCCTTCTCTATGTTAAGTCTCACTCATATCATTTTGACAGGCATTGTGGCTTGGGCCAGGAGTTTTTCCTTGTCTATGTTTAAAGTAGATGTGTAGATTTTTCCATGCCTGGTGTTTTACTAAGAGTTGCCTCAGAGGTCACTCACCATCCTGACCCGTTGCTCCTCTTCCTTCCTGTTTCCTCTCTCTGTGTGTGTGTGTGTGTGTATCTATGTGTGTGTATCTGTGTGTGTGTGTGTGTGTATGTGTGTGTGTGTGTGTGTGTGTGTGTGTGTGTGTGTGTGTGTGTGTGTGTGTGTGTGTGTGTGTGTGTGTGTGTGTGTGTGTGTGTGTGTGTGTGTGTGTGTGTGTGTGTGTCTGTGTGTGTGTGTGTGTGTGTGTGTGTGTGTGTCTGTGTGTGTGTATCTGTGTGTGTGTGTCTGTGTGTGTGTGTATCTGTGTGTGTGTGTCTGTGTGTGTGTATCTGTGTGTGTGTGTGTTTATCTGTGTGTGTATCTGTGTGTGTGTGTGTGTGTGTATCTGTGTGTGTGTGTGTATCTGTGTGTGTGTGTGTGTCTGCCTGCCTGCCTGCCTGCGTCTTCTCTGTATCTGTCCAGACGACAGCCAGACGCTGGGTGGTGGTGGTAGCTGCAGCGACACCAGTAGTCTGGTCCAGTCTCACGGCCACTCCCTGAGAAAGAGGGAGGGGACAGTAGACGCGCCCTACCAGACGGGCCAGCTCCACCCTGCTATCAGAGTGGCCGACCTGCTGCAGCACATCACGCAGATGAAGTGCGCGGAGGGATACGGCTTCAAGGAGGAGTACGAGGTGGGACGAACTTTCACCTTTTTGACCTTTCACCTCCCGCTAATTGAGACACGCCCCTCCCCCCACCCCGTCTTCTCACTGTGCCTTGGTTCCAACTCTTTAAAACTGGATCCATCCTTTCTCCCTTCATTACAGTAGTTAGTGATGTAACTTGATTGAGCAGGGGAAAGTTACTTCACCTTTCACCTTGAGCTCACTGGGTCGGTTACATTGTCTTCTACTTTATTCGCTGCTCTCACTCCTACAATTCAGATTCCGTAAATTAATTTAAATTAATTTAAATTCCGATTTAAAGAAATGGAGACTACGTCATTGTAAATTGATAGAATTTTTAATTGAATTATATTGAATTATATTGAATTATATTGAGTTTTAATTTGTCCCCTAGGATACGTCTCAAATGGCACACTATTCCCTGTATAGTGCACTACGTTTAACCAGATCACCCTATTGGAACTGGACTATAGTAGTACACTATATAGGGAATAGGGCTCTGGTCTATAGTAGTACCACTATATAGGGAATAGGGCTCTGGTCTATAGTAGTGCACTATATAGGGAATAGGGCTCTGGTCTATAGTAGTGCCACTATATAGGGAATAGTGCTCTGGTCTATAGTAGTACCACTATATAGGGAATAGGGCTCTGGTCTATAGTAGTACCACTATATAGGGAATAGGGCTCTGATCTATAGTAGTACACTATAAAGGGAATAGGGCTCTGATCTATAGTAGTACAATATATAGGGAATAGGGCTCTGGTCTATAGTAGTACCACTATATAGGGAATAGGGCTCTGGTCTATAGTAGTACCACTATATAGGGAATAGGGCTCTGGTCTATAGTAGTGTACTATATAGGGAATAGGGCTCTGGTCTATAGTAGTACCACTATATAGGGAATAGGGCTCTGGTCTATAGTAGTACCACTATATAGGGAATAGGGCTCTGGTCTATAGTAGTACCACTATATAGGGAATAGGGCTCTGGTCTATAGTAGTACCACTATATAGGGAATAGGGCTCTGGTCTATAGTAGTACCACAATATAGGGAATAGGGCTCTGGTCTATAGTAGTACCACTATATAGGGAATAGGGCTCTGGTCTATAGTAGTACCACTATATAGGGAATAGGGCTCTGGTCTATAGTAGTGCCACTATATAGGAATAGGGCTCTGGTCTATAGTAGTACCACTATATAGGAATAGGGCTCTGGTCTATAGTAGTACCACTATATAGGGAATAGGGCTCTGGTCTATAGTAGTACCACTATATAGGGAATAGGGCTCTGGTCTATAGTAGTACCACTATATAGGGAATAGGGCTCTGGTCTATAGTAGTACCACTATATAGGGAATAGGGCTCTGGTCTATAGTAGTACCACTATATAGGGAATAGGGCTCTGGTCTATAGTAGTAACACTATATAGGGAATAGGGCTCTGGTCTATAGTAGAACCACTATATAGGGAATAGGGCTCTGATCTATAGTAGTACCACTATATAGGGAATAGGGCTCTGGTCTATAGTAGTACCACTATATAGGGAATAGGCCTCTGGTCTATAGTAGTACCACTATATAGGGAATAGGGCTCTGGTCTATAGTAGCACCACTATATAGGGAATAGGGCTCTGGTCTATAGTAGTACCACTATATAGGGAATAGGGCTCTCGTCTATAGTAGTACCACTATATAGGGAATAGGGCTCTGGTCTATAGTAGTACCACTATATAGGGAATAGGGCTCTGGTCTATAGTAGTACCACAATATAGGGAATATGGCTCTGGTCTATAGTAGTACCACTATATAGGGAATAGGGCTCTGGTCTATAGTAGTACCACTATATAGGGAATAGGGCTCTGGTCTATAGTAGTGCCACTATATAGGGAATAGGGCTCTGGGCTATAGTAGTACCACTATATAGGGAATAGGGCTCTGGTCTATAGTAGTACCACTATATAGGGAATAGGGCTCTGGTCTATAGTAGTACCACTATATAGGGAATAGGGCTCTGGTCTATAGTAGTACCACTATATAGGGAATAGGGCTCTGGTCTATAGTAGTACCACTATATAGGGAATAGGGCTCTGGTCTATAGTAGTACCACTATATAGGGAATAGGGCTCTGGTCTATAGTAGTAACACTATATAGGGAATAGGGCTCTGGTCTATAGTAGAACCACTATATAGGGAATAGGGCTCTGATCTATAGTAGTACCACTATATAGGGAATAGGGCTCTGGTCTATAGTAGTACCACTATATAGGGAATAGGCCTCTGGTCTATAGTAGTACCACTATATAGGGAATAGGGCTCTGGTCTATAGTAGCACCACTATATAGGGAATAGGGCTCTGGTCTATAGTAGTACCACTATATAGGGAATAGGGCTCTGGTCTATAGTAGTACCACTATATAGGGAATAGGGCTCTGGTCTATAGTAGTGCACTATATAGGGAATAGGGCTCTGGTCTATAGTAGTGCACTATATAGGGAATAGGGCTCTGGTCTATAGTAGTGTACTATATAGGGAATAGGGCTCTGGTCTATAGTAGTGCACTATATAGGGAATAGGGCTCTGGTCTATAGTAGTGCCACTATATAGGGAATATGGCTCTGGTCTATAGTAGTACCACTATATAGGGAATAGGGCTCTGGTCTATAGTAGTACCACTATATAGGGAATAGGGCTCTGGTCTATAGTAGTACCACTATATAGGGAATAGGGCTCTGGTCTATAGTAGTACCACTATATAGGGAATAGGGCTCTGGTCTGTAGTAGTACCACTATATAGGGAATAGGGCTCTGGTCTATAGTAGTACCACTATATAGGGAATAGGGCTCTGGTCTGTAGTAGTACCACTATATAGGGAATAGGGCTCTGGTCTATAGTAGTGCCACTATATAGGGAATAGGGCTCTGGTCTATAGTAGTGCCACTATATAGGGAATAGGGCTCTGGTCTATAGTAGTGCCACTATATAGGTAATAGGGCTCTGGTCTATAGTAGTGCCACTATATAGGGAATAGGGCTCTGGTCTATAGTAGTACCACTATATAGGGAATAGGGCTCTGGTCTATAGTAGTACCACTATATAGGGAATAGGGCTCTGGTCTATAGTAGTAACACTATATAGGGAATAGGCCTCTGGTCTATAGTAGTACCACTATATAGGGAATAGGGCTCTGGTCTATAGTAGTGCCACTATATAGGGAATAGGCCTCTGGTCTATAGTAGTACCACTATATAGGGAATAGGGCTCTGGTCTATAGTAGTGCCACTATATAGGGAATAGGGCTCTGGTCTATAGTAGTACCACTATATAGGGAATAGGGCTCTGGTCTGTAGTAGTACCACTATATAGGGAATAGGGCTCTGGTCTATAGTAGTGCCACTATATAGGGAATAGGGCTCTGGTCTATAGTAGTACCACTATATAGGGAATAGGGCTCTGGTCTATAGTAGTACCACTATATAGGGAATAGGGCTCTGGTCTATAGTAGTACCACTATATAGGGAATAGGGCTCTGGTCTATAGTAGTGCCACTATATAGGGAATAGGGCTCTGGTCTATAGTAGTACCACTATATAGGGAATAGGCCTCTGGTCTATAGTAGTACCACTATATAGGGAATAGGGCTCTGGTCTATAGTAGTACCACTATATAGGGAATAGGGCCCTGGTCTATAGTAGTACCACTATATAGGGAATAGGGCTCTGGTCTATAGTAGTACCACTATATAGGGAATAGGGCTCTGGTCTATAGTAGTGCCACTATATAGGGAATAGGGCTCTGGTCTATAGTAGTACCACTATATAGGGAATAGGGCTCTGGTCTATAGTAGTACCACTATATAGGGAATAGGGCTCTGGTCCATAGTAGTACCACTATATAGGAATAGGGCTCTGGTCTATAGTAGTACCACTATATAGGGAATAGGGCTCTGGTCTATAGTAGTACCACTATATAGGAATAGGGCCCTGGTCTATAGTAGTACCACTATATAGGGAATAGGGCTCTGGTCTATAGTAGTACCACTATATAGGGAATAGGGCTCTGGTCTATAGTAGTACCACTATATAGGGAATAGGGCCCTGGTCTATAGTAGTACCACTATATAGGGAATAGGGCTCTGGTCTATAGTAGTACCACTATATAGGGAATAGGGCTCTGGTCTATAGTAGTGCCACTATATAGGGAATAGGGCTCTGGTCTATAGTAGTACCACTATATAGGGAATAGGGCTCTGGTGATAGACTGCCTCTTCTGCAGTTGTTGTGCGTATTCTGTGTGGAACCACTCACACAGTGAGGAAGCCTTTGGGACTCACTTTAAAAAAGTTAGCGATTAAAAACTGTGTGATAAACCGTCGTCTGTTTGGTCAGATTAAAGTTCATTGTGAGGAGAGAGGAGGGAGGAGAGAGGAGGGAGGGAGGAGAGAGAAGGAGGAGAGAGGAGGAGGGAGGAGAGAGGAGGAGGGAGGAGAGAGGAGGAGGGAGGGAGGAGAGAGGAGGGAGGGAGGAGAGAGGGAGGAGGGAGGGAGAGAGGAGGAGGGAGGGAGGAGAGAGGAGGGAGGGAGGAGAGAGGAGGAGGGAGGAGGGAGGAGAGGAGGAGGAGGGAGGGAGGGAGGAGAGGGAGGGAGGGAGGGAGAGAGGAGGGAGGGAGGAGGGAGGAGGAGGAGGGAGGGAGAGAGGGGGAGGGGAGGGAGGAGAGGAGGAGGAGGGAGGAGAGAGGAGGAGGGGAGGGAGGAGGAGAGGGAGGAGGGAGGGAGGGAGGAGGGGAGGAGGGAGGGAGGAGGGGAGGAGGGAGGGAGGAGAGAGGGAGGAGAGAGGAGGAGGGAGGAGAGAGGAGGAGGGAGGAGATTTACAGTCATTCAAAAGAGCGTCTAGAAAGCTTCCTAAAGTATAATAATTATAATTATTAAAGTGTAATGGTAAATATCAATTGGTTCAACTTTGCAAACTCTATTGTAGCTGACGTAGCCAGACATAACCTCGGCCGGGTCGCAGGTGTAAATGACAACTTGTTCTCAACTGGCCTACCTGGTTTAAATAAAGGTGATCTGGTTTAAATAAAGGTGATCTGGCCTCCCTGGATACATAAAGGTGATCTGGCCTACCTGGTTAAATAAAGGTGAACTGGCTTACCTGGTTAAATAAAGGTGAACTGGCCTACCTGGTTAAATAAAGGTGAACTGGCCTACCTGGTTAAATAAAGGTGAACTGGCCTACCTGGTTAAATAAAGGTGATCTGGCCTACCTGGTTAAATAAAGGTGATCTGGCCTACCTGGTTAAATAAAGGTGATCTGGCCTACCTGGTTAAATAAAGGTGATCTGGCCTACCTGGTTAAATAAAGGTGAACTGGCCTACCTGGTTAAATAAAGGTGATCTGGCCTACCTGGTTAAATAAAGGTGATCTGGCCTACCTGGTTAAATAAAGGTGAACTGGCCTACCTGGTTAAATAAAGGTGATATGGCCTACCTGGTTAAATAAATGTGAACTGGCCTACCTGGTTAAATAAAGGTGAACTGGCCTACCTGGTTAAATAAAGGTGATCTGGCCTACCTGGTTAAATAAAGGTGATCTGGCCTCCCTGGATACATAAAGGTGATCTGGCCTACCTGGTTAAATAAAGGTGAACTGGCCTACCTGGTTAAATAAAGGTGAACTGGCCTACCTGGTTAAATAAAGGTGATCTGGCCTACCTGGTTAAATAAAGGTGAACTGGCCTACCTGGTTAAATAAAGGTGAACCGACCTACCTGGTTAAATAAAGGTGATCTGGCCTACCTGGTTTAAATAAAGGTGATCTGGCCTACCTGGTTAAATAAAGGTGATCTGGCCTACCTGGTTTAAATAAAGGTGATCTGGCCTACCTGGTTTAAATAAAGGTGATCTGGCCTACCTGGTTTAAATAAAGGTGATCTGGCCTACCTGGTTTAAATAAAGGTGATCTGGCCTACCTGGTTTAAATAAAGGTGAACTGGCCTACCTGGTTTAAATAAAGGTGAACTGGCCTACCTGGTTTAAATAAAGGTGATCTGGCCTACCTGGTTTAAATAAAGGTGATCTGGCCTACCTGGTTTAAATAAAGGTGAACTGGCCTACCTGGTTTAAATAAAGGTGATCTGGCCTACCTGGTTTAAATAAAGGTGAACTGGCCTACCTGGTTTAAATAAAGGTGAACTGGCCTACCTGGTTAAATAAAGGTGAACTGGCCTACCTGGTTAAATAAAGGTGATCTGGCCTACCTGGTTAAATAAAGGTGATCTGGCCTACCTGGTTTAAATAAAGGTGAACTGGCCTACCTGGTTTAAATAAAGGTGAACTGGCCTACCTGGTTAAATAAAGGTGAACTGGCCTACCTGGTTAAATAAAGGTGATCTGGCCTACCTGGATAAATAAAGGTGATCTGGCCTACCTGGTTTAAATAAAGGTGATCTGGCCTACCTGGTTAAATAAAGGTGAACTGGCCTACCTGGTTTAAATAAAGGTGATCTGGCCTACCTGGTTAAATAAAGGTGTAATTTAAAATAGAAAAGAACAAATAAATAAATATAACCGGATATAACCTAAACCTGAAACTAAATCAAACATCCTAGCTATATTATGATACTGTACATCACTTTGGGCTGGTTTCCCAGACACTGGTTAAAAGTCAATTCCAGGGGGGGAAAAAAGCTCCCTCGAATGGAGAACAATTTCGTCCAAGAGTCTGAGAAAGCAGCCCTACATATTCTTTATCCCCTTACACTGTGTATAAGACAGTAGTTTTGGAATTGTTAGTTAGATTACTTGTTGGTTATCACTGCACTGTCGGAACTAGAAGCACAAGCATTTCGCTACACTCGCATTAACATCTGCTAACCACGTGTATGTGACAAATAAAATTTGAGTTGATTATATGTCAGCTGTTGTGGTGCATGTTGACACTAGTCGGTGAATGCTGCTTCCTTGGGAACGATGTCACTATGTATGCTTTTATCAAGTGCTGTTTGATATGAACCGTCACAGAGTAAGTATCGCATGTGTATCGGTCCGTCAGCACTATTTAGTACAATAGGTTCTCTGTGGTAGTTTCCCAAGGGTTCTATAAGGTACATTCTTAAGGAGAACCCGGAAGAACTCAACAGAACCGTCTTACTAAGGAGCCTGTTCTCAGCACTGTGACCAGTCTAACTGACCAGTCTAACACCAGTCTATCCAGGGGAACTCACTAAATTATTCATTCATACCAGGGGAACTCACTAAATTATTCCAATTCTCTCTTCTGTTCTCTCTCTCCTCTTTCTTCTTTCTCATTACTGTCTGTGTATCCCCAGTAACCATGCTGTTGTCCCTGTCCCTGTACTGTCTGTGTATCCCCAGTAACCATGCTGCTGTTCTGTTGTCCCTGTACTGTCTGTGTATCCCCAGTAACCATGCTGCTGTTCTGTTGTCCCTGTACTGTCTGTGTATCCCCAGTAACCATGCTGCTGTTCTGTAGTCCCTGTACTGTCTGTGTATCCCCAGTAACCATGCTGCTGTTCTGTTGTCCCTGTACTGTCTGTGTATCCCCAGTAACCATGCTGCTGTTCTGTTGTCCCTGTACTGTCTGTGTATTCCCAGTAACCATGCTGCTGTTCTGTTGTCCCTGTACTGTCGGTGTATCCCCAGTAACCATGCTGCTGTTCTGTTGTCCCTGTACTGTCTGTGTATCCCCAGTAACCATGCTGCTGTTATGTTGTCCCTGTACTGTCTGTGTATCCCCAGTAACCATGCTGCTGTTCTGTTGTCCCTGTACTGTCTGTGTATCCCCAGTAACCATGCTGCTGTTCTGTAGTCCCTGTACTGTCTGTGTATCCCCAGTAACCATGCTGCTGTTCTGTTGTCCCTGTCCCTGTACTGTCTGTGTATCCCCAGTAACCATGCTGCTGTTCTGTTGTCCCTGTACTGTCTGTGTATCCCCAGTAACCATGCTGCTGTTCTGTTGTCCCTGTCCCTGTACTGTCTGTGTATCCCCAGTAACCATGCTGCTGTTCTGTTGTCCCTGTACTGTCTGTGTATCCCCAGTAACCATGCTGCTGTTCTGTTGTCCCTGTACTGTCTGTGTATCCCCAGTAACCATGCTGTTGTCCCTGTCCCTGTACTGTCTGTGTATCCCCAGTAACCATGCTGCTGTTCTGTTGTCCCTGTACTGTCTGTGTATCCCCAGTAACCATGCTGCAGTTCTGTTGTCCCTGTACTGTCTGTGTATCCCCAGTAACCATGCTGCTGTTCTGTTGTCCCTGTACTGTCTGTGTATCCCCAGTAACCATGCTGCTGTTCTGTTGTCCCTGTACTGTCTGTGTATCCCCAGTAACCATGCTGCTGTTCTGTTGTCCCTGTACTGTCTGTGTATCCCCAGTAACCATGCTGCTGTTCTGTTGTCCCTGTACTGTCTGTGTATCCCCAGTAACCATGCTGCTGTTCTGTTGTCCCTGTACTGTCTGTGTATCCCCAGTAACCATGCTGCTGTTCTGTTGTCCCTGTCCTGTCTGTGTATCCCCAGTAACCTCCACATCATTACTGTGTGTTTAAGGTGGTTGTATTCACACACATTTGCATCCCAAATGGAACCATATTCCCTTTATAGTGCACTTCTCTTGTCCAGGGCCCATAGGGTTCACTATATAGGGAATCGTGTTTCATTTGGGACTCCCACTGCTATGATTACTCACACAGACAGATGAGGACTAAGCTGGGGAGGGGGATATTGTAAATAGTCTTGCATTTAAAGCATTTAATAGGACTGCAGTGGTACATTGTCTCAGAGACCGATGAAGAGGAGAGAGAGACAACTGCAAGAGCAGCAGAAACACTAGCTTTATTTATTTTTTATGTTTGAGTTTCTTGTTCGTTCTACTATTGGTGCTGTTTCTGAGTACTCTGTCTGCCCTCCACAGACTCTCTCCATCTCCTCTTGCTCTATCAATATTGACTACCCTGTCCTTGTCATACTGGCTATTGTCAAGTATATATATATATATTTTTTAAAAGGGATTGAAGAAAGACTGTCAGAGAGACAGAGAGGGAGGGAGAGAGGGGGAGCGAGAGTTGGAGAAGGTTAGGACAGAGACAGAAAGAGAGAGACAGAGAGGGAGGGAGAGAAATAGAGAGGAGAGAGAGAAATAGAGGGGAGAGAGAGAAATAGAGAGGAGACAGAGAAATAGAGAGGAGTTAGAGAAATAGAGAGGAGAGAGAGAAATAGAGAGGAGAGAGAGAAATAGAGAGGAGACAGAGAAATAGAGAGGAGAGAGAGAAATAGAGGGGAGAGAGAGAAATAGAGAGGAGAGAGAGAAATAGAGAGGAGTTAGAGAAATAGAGAGGAGAAATAGAGAGGAGACAGAGAAATAGAGAGGAGAGAGAGAAATAGAGAGGAGAGAGAGAAATAGAGAGGAGAGAGAGAAATAGAGAGGACATAGAAATAGAGAGGAGACAGAGAAATAGAGAGGAGAGAGAGAAATAGAGGGGAGAGAGAGAAATAGAGAGGAGACAGAAATAGAGAGGAGTTAGAGAAATAGAGAGGAGAGAGAGAAATAGAGAGGAGACAGAGAAATAGAGAGGAGAAATAGAGAGGAGACAGAGAAATAGAGAGGAGAGAGAGAAATAGAGAGGAGAGAGAGAAATAGAGAGGAGAGAGAGAAATAGAGAGGAGAGAGAGAAATAGAGAGGAGAGAGAGAAATAGAGAGGAGACAGAGAAATAGAGAGGAGTTAGAGAAATAGAGAGGAGACAGAGCAATAGAGAGGAGACAGAGAAATAGAGAGGAGAGAGAGAAATAGAGAGGAGAGAGAGAAATAGAGAGGAGACAGAGAAATAGAGAGGAGAGAGAGAAATAGAAAGGAGACAGAGAAATAGAGAGGAGAGAGAGAAATAGAGAGGAGACAGAGAAATAGAGAGGAGAGAGAGAGAAATAGAGAGGAGAGAGAGAAATAGAAAGGAGACAGAGAAATAGAGAGGAGAGAGAGAAATAGAGAGGAGACAGAGAAATAGAGAGGAGACAGAGAAATAGAGAGGAGAGAGAGAAATAGAGAGGAGAGAGAGAAATAGAGAGGAGAGAGAGAAATAGAGAGGAGACAGAGAAATAGAGAGGAGAGAGAGAAATAGAGAGGAGACAGAGAGGAGACAGAGAAATAGAGAGGAGAGAGAGAAATAGAGAGGAGACAGAGAAATAGAGAGGAGAGAGAGAAATAGAGAGGAGAGAGAGAAATAGAGAGGATAGAGAGAAATAGAGAGGAGAGAGAGAAATAGAGAGGAGAGAGAGAGAAATAGAGAGGAGAGAGATAAATAGAGAGGAGACAGAGAAATAGAGAGGAGTTAGAGAAATAGAGAGGAGACAGAGAAATAGAGAGGAGAGAGAGAAATAGAGAGGAGAGAGAGAAATAGAGAGGAGAGAGAGAAATGGAGAGGAGAGAGAGAAATAGAGAGGAGAGAGAGAGAAATAGAGAGGAGAGAGAGAAATAGAGAGGAGAGAGAGAAATGGAGAGGAGAGAGAGAAATAGAGAGGAGAGAGAGAAATAGAGAGGAGAGAGAGAAATGGAGAGGAGAGAGAGAAATAGAGAGGAGAGAGAGAGAAAGAGAGGAGAGAGAGAAATAGAGAGGAGAGAGAGAAATAGAGAGGAGAGAGAGAAATAGAGAGGAGAGAGAGAAATGGAGAGGAGAGAGAGAAATAGAGAGGAGAGAGAGAGAAATAGAGAGAGGGAGAGGGGGAGACGGTTAGGACAGAGTCTGAAAGAGAGACAGAGAGGGAGGGAGAGGGGGAGAAGGTTAGGACAGAGACAGAAACAGAGACAGAGAGGGAGGGAGAGGGGGAGAAGGTTAGGACAGAGACAGAAAGAGAGACAGAGAGGGAGGGAGAGGGCGAGAAGGTTAGGACAGAGACAGAAAGAGAGACAGAGAGGGAGGGAGAGGGGGAGAAGGTTAGGACAGAGACAGAAACAGAGACAGAGAGGAAGGGAGGGAGAGAGGGGGTGCGAGAGGGGTAGAGAGTGTGAGTTCATTTCGTTGGTCCATTATAACTAACTATTATGAAGTTTACCATGTAACAAAGACAGGTAGTTGTCTTGGCCATGATTTGTCTTGTTTGAGAGCTTTATATCGTGTTATATTGACGTTAAACCCTGTAGACTTCAGAGTGAAAATGTCTGTTCAAAATAGCAGCCTTTTCCTTAAAGGACACTACTTGTGACCACGGCCAGAATAGCAGCCTTTTCCTTATAGGACACTACTTGTGACCACGGCCAGAATAGCAACCTTTTCCTTATAGGACACTACTTGTGACCACGGCCAGAATAGCAGCCTTTTCCTTAAAGGACACTACTTGTGACCACGGCCAGAATAGCAGCCTTTTCCTTATAGGACACTACTTGTGACCACGACCAGAATAGCAGCCTTTTCCTTATAGGACACTACTTGTGACCACGACCAGAATAGCAGCCTTTTCCTTATAGGACACTACTTGTGACCACGACCAGAATAGCAGCCTTTTCCTTAAAGGACACTACTTGTGACCACGGCCAGAATAGCAACCTTTTCCTTATTAAAGGACACTACTTGTGACCACGACCAGAATAAGTGCAATGCATTGACAATAGGACACTACTTGTGACCACGGCCAGAATAATAGGACACTACTTGTGACCACGGCCAGAATAATAGGACACTACTTGTGACCAGGGCCAGAACATTGACAATAGGACACTACGTAGCTTCATACGGTTATGAAACACTGTATCCTTCAGAAGGACAGTGACAGACAGCGAGGATGACATTGGGCTGCTTTCGTCACGTTCTCTCTCTCCTCTCCTGTCCCAAGATGCACTGCTGTGAGGAAATCTCCCTCCTAATCCATTTAGGAGACACATATCCATCTCAGCTTGTCTGACCCCATGAAGACAGGGACAGATTTCTGTCTGACCCCATGAAGACAGGGACAGATTTCTGTCTGACCCCATGAAGACAGGGACAGATTTCTGTCTGACCCCATGAAGACAGGGACAGATTTCTGTCTGACCCCATGAAGACAGGGACAGATTTCTGTCTGACCTCGTGAAGACAGGGACAGATTTCTGTCTGACCCCATGAAGACAGGGACAGATTTCTGTCTGACCCCATGAAGACAGGGACAGATTTCTGACTGACCCCATGAAGACAGGGACAGATTTCTGTCTGACCCCATGAAGACAGGGACATATTTCTGTCTGACCCCATGAAGACAGGGACAGATTTCTGACTGACCCCATGAAGACAGGGACAGATTTCTGTCTGACCCCATGAAGACAGGGACAGATTTCTGACTGACCCCATGAAGACAGAGACAGATTTCTGTCTGACCCCATGAAGACTGGGACATATTTCCCTGGTCAACAGAAACCCTATCCCCTATATTCTGCACTAGGGCCCTATAGGTCCCTGGTCAACAGATACCCTATCCCCGATATTCTGCACTAGGGCCCTATAGGTCCCTGGTCAACAGATACCCTATCCCCTATATTCTGCACTAGGGCCCTATAGGTCCCTGGTCAACAGAAACCCTATCCCCTATATTCTGCACTAGGGCCCTATAGGTCCCTGGTCAAAGTACATTATATATTGGGAACATGTAGCCATCTGGGTTACAGAGAGTAGAACAACGGCTAAACGGCTAATTAACAGGACTTTAATGTGCTGAAGTATGTCCTTGTAGTGTTGGTATCCTGCCTGCCATTCTGGCGCTTGGCTCACTTCCATCTCACTGTGCTGTCTGTCTCTCCTAAAGGGAAAGGCTTCCATCTCACTGTGCTGTCTGTCTCTCTTAAAGGGAAAGGCTTCCATCTCACTGGTCTGTCTCTCTTAAAGGGAAAGGCTTCCATCTCACTGTGCTGTCTGTCTCTCTTAAAGGGAAAGGCTTCCATTTCACTGTGCTGCCTGTCTCTCTTAAAGGGAAAGGCTTCCATCTCACTGTGCTGTCTGTCTCTCTTAAAGGGAAAGGCTTCCATCTCACTGTGCTGTCTGTCTCTCTTAAAGGGAAAGGCTTCCATCTCACTGTGCTGCCTGTCTCTCTTAAAGGGAAAGGCTTCCATCTCACTGTGCTGCCTGTCTCTCTTAAAGGGAAAGGCTTCCATCTCACTGTGCTGCCTGTCTCTCTTAAAGGGAAAGGCTTCCATCTCACTGTGCTGTCTGTCTCTCTTAAAGGGAAAGGCTTCCATCTCACTGTGCTGCCTGTCTCTCTTAAAGGGAAAGGCTTCCATCTCACTGTGCTGCCTGTCTCTCTTAAAGGGAAAGGCATCTCACTGTGCTGTCTGTCTCTCTTAAAGGGAAAGGCTTCCATCTCACTGTGCTGTCTGTCTCTCTTAAAGGGAAATGCTTCCATCTCACTGGTCTGTCTCTCTTAAAGGGAAAGGCTTCCATCTCACTGTGCTGTCTGTCTCTCCTAAAGGGAAAGGCTTCCATCTCACTGTGCTGTCTGTCTCTCTTAAAGGCAAAGGCTTCCATCTCACTGGTCTGTCTCTCTTAAAGGGAAAGGCTTCCATCTCACTGTGCTGTCTGTCTCTCTTAAAGGGAAAGGCTTCCATCTCACTGTGCTGCCTGTCTCTCTTAAAGGGAAAGGCTTCCATCTCACTGTGCTGTCTGTCTCTCTTAAAGGGAAAGGCTTCCATCTCACTGTGCTGTCTGTCTCTCTTAAAGGGAAAGGCTTCCATCTCACTGTGCTGCCTGTCTCTCTTAAAGGGAAAGGCTTCCATCTCACTGTGCTGCCTGTCTCTCTTAAAGGGAAAGGCATCTCACTGTGCTGTCTGTCTCTCTTAAAGGGAAAGGCTTCCATCTCACTGTGCTGTCTGTCTCTCTTAAAGGGAAAGGCTTCCATCTCACTGGTCTGTCTCTCTTAAAGGGAAAGGCTTCCATCTCACTGTGCTGTCTGTCTCTCCTAAAGGGAAAGGCTTCCATCTCACTGTGCTGTCTGTCTCTCTTAAAGGGAAAGGCTTCCATCTCACTGGTCTGTCTCTCTTAAAGGGAAAGGCTTCCATCTCACTGTGCTGTCTGTCTCTCTTAAAGGGAAAGGCTTCCATCTCACTGTGCTGGCTGTCTCTCTTAAAGGGAAAGGCATCTCACTGTGCTGTCTGTCTCTCTTAAAGGGAAAGGCTTCCATCTCACTGTGCTGTCTGTCTCTCTTAAAGGGAAATGCTTCCATCTCACTGGTCTGTCTCTCTTAAAGGGAAAGGCTTCCATCTCACTGTGCTGTCTGTCTCTCCTAAAGGGAAAGGCTTCCATCTCACTGTGCTGTCTGTCTCTCTTAAAGGCAAAGGCTTCCATCTCACTGGTCTGTCTCTCTTAAAGGGAAAGGCTTCCATCTCACTGTGCTGTCTGTCTCTCTTAAAGGGAAAGGCTTCCATCTCACTGTGCTGCCTGTCTCTCTTAAAGGGAAAGGCTTCCATCTCACTGTGCTGTCTGTCTCTCTTAAAGGGAAAGGCTTCCATCTCACTGTGCTGTCTGTCTCTCTTAAAGGGAAAGGCTTCCATCTCACTGTGCTGCCTGTCTCTCTTAAAGGGAAAGGCTTCCATCTCACTGTGCTGCCTGTCTCTCTTAAAGGGAAAGGCATCTCACTGTGCTGTCTGTCTCTCTTAAAGGGAAAGGCTTCCATCTCACTGTGCTGTCTGTCTCTCTTAAAGGGAAAGGCTTCCATCTCACTGGTCTGTCTCTCTTAAAGGGAAAGGCTTCCATCTCACTGTGCTGTCTGTCTCTCCTAAAGGGAAAGGCTTCCATCTCACTGTGCTGTCTGTCTCTCTTAAAGGGAAAGGCTTCCATCTCACTGGTCTGTCTCTCTTAAAGGGAAAGGCTTCCATCTCACTGTGCTGTCTGTCTCTCTTAAAGGGAAAGGCTTCCATCTCACTGTGCTGCCTGTCTCTCTTAAAGGGAAAGGCTTCCATCTCACTGTGCTGTCTGTCTCTCTTAAAGGGAAAGGCTTCCATCTCACTGTGCTGTCTGTCTCTCTTAAAGGGAAAGGCTTCCATCTCACTGTGCTGCCTGTCTCTCTTAAAGGGAAAGGCTTCCATCTCACTGTGCTGCCTGTCTCTCTTAAAGGGAAAGGCTTCCATCTCACTGTGCTGTCTGTCTCTCTTAAAGGGAAAGGCTGCCATCTCACTGTGCTGTCTGTCTCTCTTAAAGGGAAAGGCTTCCATCTCACTGTGCTGTCTGTCTCTCTTAAAGGGAAAGGCTTCCATCTCACTGTGCTGCCTGTCTCTCTTAAAGGGAAAGGCTTCCATCTCACTGGTCTGTCTCTCTTAAAGGGAAAGGCTTCCATCTCACTGTGCTGTCTGTCTCTCTTAAAGGGAAATGCTTCCATCTCACTGTGCTGTCTGTCTCTCTTAAAGGGAAAGGCTTCCA
Organism: Oncorhynchus keta; assembly: GCF_023373465.1. Lineage (NCBI taxonomy): Eukaryota > Metazoa > Chordata > Actinopteri > Salmoniformes > Salmonidae > Oncorhynchus > Oncorhynchus keta. Next base: position 5,630,024 of record NC_068435.1, on the reverse strand, counting down.
TCTCACTGTGCTGTCTGTCTCTCTTAAAGGGAAAGGCTTCCATCTCACTGTGCTGCCTGTCTCTCTTAAAGGGAAAGGCTTCCATCTCACTGTGCTGTCTGTCTCTCTTAAAGGGAAAGGCTTCCATCTCACTGTGCTGTCTGTCTCTCTTAAAGGGAAAGGCTTCCATCTCACTGTGCTGCCTGTCTCTCTTAAAGGGAAAGGCTTCCATCTCACTGTGCTGCCTGTCTCTCTTAAAGGGAAAGGCTTCCATCTCACTGTGCTGTCTGTCTCTCTTAAAGGGAAAGGCTTCCATCTCACTGTGCTGCCTGTCTCTCTTAAAGGGGAAGGCTTCCATCTTGTAGACAGTCGGCCCGTGTGTAGATAGATGGAGGCGTCTGAGAAGCAGCAACATCGATGATTGATCAAGACTCTCACGCCCGGTTTTATTCTCTAACAAAGTGTCTCTGGGTTGAAAATACATCAAGGGAAATAGAGGGAAAGCTTTGTGCTCAAAGAAGATATTCATTATTCATTGTGAGCATTATTCTGAATTGCCCTTCCAGAGTTCCTTTGACGTGGCTGGGTTCAGGGTTCAGGGGTCAGGGTTCAGTGTTATAGGAGTCTATATTGAACTGCTGTTACGTGGCTGGGTTCAGGGGTCAGGGTTCAGTGTTCCTGGAGTCTATATTGAACTACGTTTACGTGGCTGGGTTCAGGGTTCAGGGGTCAGGGTTCAGTGTTCCTGGAGTCTATATTGAACTACTGTTACGTGACTGGGTTCAGGGTTCAGGGGTCAGGGTTCAGTGTTCCTGGAGTCTATATTGAACTACTGTTACGTGACTGGGTTCAGGGTTCAGGGTTCAGTGTTCCTGGAGTCTATATTGAACTACTGTTACGTGGCTGGGTTCAGGGTTCAGGGGTCAGGGTTCAGTGTTCCTGGAGTCTATATTGAACTACTGTTTATGTGACTGGGTTCAGGGTTCAGGGGTCAGGGTTCAGTGTTCCTGGAGTCTATATTGAACTACTGTTACGTGACTGGGTTCAGGGGTCAGGGTTCAGGGTTCAGGGGTCAGGGGTCAGGGTTCAGGGTTCAGTGTTCCTGGAGTCTATATTGAACTACTGTTACGTGACTGGGTTCAGGGTTCAGGGGTCAGGGTTCAGTGTTCCTGGAGTCTATATTGAACTACTGTTTACGTGACTGGGTTCAGGGTTCAGGGGTCAGGGTTCAGTGTTCCTGGAGTCTATATTGAACTACTGTTTATGTGACTGGGTTCAGGGTTCAGGGTTCAGTGTTCCTGGAGTCTATATTGAACTACTGTTACGTGGCTGGGTTCAGGGTTCAGGGGTCAGGGTTCAGTGTTCCTGGAGTCTATATTGAACTACTGTTTACGTGACTGGGTTCAGGGTTCAGGGGTCAGGGTTCAGTGTTCCTGGAGTCTATATTGAACTACTGTTACGTGACTGGGTTCAGGGTTCAGGGGTCAGGGTTCAGGGTTCAGGGGTCAGGGTTCAGGGTTCAGTGTTCCTGGAGTCTATATTGAACTACTGTTACGTGACTGGGTTCAGGGTTCAGGGGTCAGGGTTCAGGGGTCAGGGTTCAGTGTTCAGGGGTTGATTGCAAACAATAAATTAACAATAACATGGGTTTGTTTACAGTAATCTACTGCCTTGGAGCCAACAACACACACACACACACACACACACACACACACACACACACACACACACACACACACACACACACACACACACACACACACACACACACACACACACACACACACACACACACACACACACACACACACACACACACACACACACAAACACACACACACACACACAAAGACAAACACACACACACACACACACACACACACACACACACACACAATGACAAAGACAAACACACACACACACACACACACACAATGACAAAGACAAACACACAAACACAAACACACACACACACACACACACACACACACACACACACACACACACACACACACACACAATGACAAAGACAAAGACAAACACACACACACACACGCACACAATGACAAAGACAAACACACACACACACACACACACACACACACACACAATGACAAAGACAAACACGCACACACACACACACACACACACACACACACCAAACCCTTGTGAACTGCAGTTTGCAGTGAGGCTGGTGCGTTTTCATAATTTGTCTTAATTGTGCCTGGTATAGGATCAGTTTGGAGAAATCCCCACAGAGAGAGAGAGAGATATCCATATTTCATAAGCCAGTCATCCGAGTGGATCTGAAGATGAGGCTTTATTCTCCCTGAACTGAATGACTGAGTCCTTCAGACAGACAGACAGACAGACAGACAGACAGACAGACAGACAGACAGACAGACAGACAGACAGACAGACAGACAGACGGATGCATAGATGGAGAAAGAGGGAGCTGGGCTGACAGACTGACTGACAGAAAAATAGACATTCTGAATGAGTCTTTCAGACAGACGGACTGACAGACGGGCAGACAGACAGGCTGAGGGGTAGACAGACAGGCTGAGGGGTAGACAGACAGGCTGAGGGGTAGACCGACAGGCTGAGGGGTAGACAGACAGACTGAGGCGTAGACAGACAGGCTGAGGGGTAGACAGACAGGCTGAGGGGTAGACAGACAGGCTGAGGGGTAGACAGACAGGCTGAGGGGTAGACAGACAGACTGAGGGGTAGACAGACGGGCATGGGCTCTTTTTTTGTCTGCTGTGGTAGAGTGACGCTGGGGGAGCTATTTGAGCGTGACACACGCTCTGTGACATCCTAATGGGCTCTCTGTTTGACATGAATCCCCAGGAACCTTTCTCTTCTCGTTGCCTTCTCATGTCTAATAATGATGTGGATACAACCCCCTCTCAGAATTACGGAACCTCTCTCTCTCTCTCTCTCTCTCTCTCTCTCTCTCTCTCTCTCTCTCTCTCTCTCTCTCTCTCTCTCTCTCTCTCTCTCTCTCTCTCTCTCTCTCTCTCTCTCTCTCTCTCTCTCTCTCTCTCTCTCTCTCTCTCTCTCTCTCTCTCTCTCGCTCTCTCTCTTTCTCTCTCTCTTCACTCTCCCATCTTTCGCTCTCTCTTTTCAGTCTCTCGCTCTCTCTTTTCAGTCTGTCTCTCTCACTCTCTCTCTTTTCAGTCTCTCTCTCTCTTTTCAGTCTCTCTCTCTCTCTCTTTTCAGTCTCTCTCTCTCTTTTCAGTCTCTCTCTCTCTCTTTTCAGTCTCTCTCTCTCTGTCTCCTTCTCTGTCTCCTTCTCTGTTTCCTTCTCTGTCTCCTTCCTGTCTTACTCTTTACCTAATACCTCCTTTCGGTCGTTCCAATATGTCCATTTTTAGGAGCTGACAGAGAATATTTTGTTTTTTAACTTGGTATTATCATTTAAATGCTTGACATCACATCTCATGTCCTCTTCCCTCTGTTCTGTTCCTCCCTCTCTTTGTCTCCCTCTTTTCCTCCCTCTCTTTTCCTCCCTCTGTTCCTCCCTCTCTTTGTCTCCCTCTCTTTGTCTCCCTCTTTTCCTCCCTCTCTTTGTCTCCCTCTTTTCCTCCCTCTCTTTGTCTCCCTCTTTTCCTCCCTTTCTTTGTCTCCCTCTTTTCCTCCCTCTCTTTGTCTCCCTCTTTTCCTCCCTCTCTTTGTCTCCCTCTTTTCCTCCCTCTCTTTGTCTCCCTCTTTTCCTCCCTCTCTTTGTCTCCCTCTTTTCCTCCCTCTTTTCATCCCTCTCTTTGTCTCCCTCTTTTCATCCCTCTCTTTGTCTCCCTCTTTTCCTCCCTCTCTGTTCCTCCCTCTCTTTGTCTCCCCCTTTTCCTCCCTCTCTTTGTCTCCCTCTGTTCCTCCCTCTTTTCCTCCCTCTCTTTTCATCCCTCTCTTTGTCTCCCTCTTTTCCTCCCTCTCTGTTCGTCCCTCTCTTTGTCTCCCTCTGTTCCTCCCTCTCTTTGTGTCCCTCTTTTCATCCCTCTCTTTGTCTCCCTCTTTTCCTCCCTCTCTTTTCCTCCCTCACTTTGTCTCCCTCTTTTCCTCCCTCTCTTTGTCTCCCTCTTTTCCTCCCTCTCTTTGTCTCCCTCTTTTCCTCCCTCTCTTTTCCTCCCTCTCTTTGTCTCCCTCTTTTCCTCCCTCTCTTTGTCTCCCTCTGTTCCTCCCTCTCTTTGTCTCCCTCTTTTCCTCCCTCTCTTTTCATCCCTCTCTTTGTCTCCCTCTTTTCCTCCCTCTCTTTTCCTCCCTCTCTTTGTCTCCCTCTTGTCCTCCCTCTCTTTGTCTCCCTCTTTTCCTCCCTCTCTTTTCATCCCTCTCTTTGTCTCCCTCTTTTCCTCCCTCTCTTTTCCACCCTCTCTTTGTCTCCCTCTGTTCCTCCCTCTCTTTGTCTCCCTCTTTTCCTCCCTCTCTTTGTCTCCCTCTGTTCCTCCCTCTCTTTGTCTCCCTCTTTTCCTCCCTCTCTTTGTCTCCCTCTTTTCCTCCCTCTCTTTGTCTCCCTCTGTTCCTCCCTTTCTTTGTCTCCCTCTTTTCCTCCCTCTCTTTGTCTCCCTCTTTTCCTCCCTCTCTTTGTCTCCCTCTTTTCCTCCCTCTCTTTGTCTCCCTCTTTTCCTCCCTCTCTTTGTCTCCCTCTGTTCCTCCCTCTCTTTGTCTCCCTCTGTTCCTCCCTCTCTTTGTCTCCCTCTGTTCCTCCCTCTCTTCAGAGCTTCTTTGAGGGGCAGTCAGCGCCGTGGGACTCTGCGAAGAAAGATGAGAACCGGATGAAGAACCGATATGGGAACATTATTGCGTGTGTGTATAAAGCATTATCTGATCAATAATCTATATTATAGACTGGTCTCTCTCTCCT
>NC_068435.1:5617684-5620184 GCF_023373465.1 Oncorhynchus keta | reverse complement strand
TGAATGAGAGATGGAGTGAATAAGAGATGGAGTGAATAAGAGATGGAGTGAATGAGAGATGGAGTGAATAAGAGATGGAGTGAATAAGAGATGGAGTGAATAAGATATATGCCATTTAGCTGACGCTTTTATCCAAAGCGACTTACAGTCATGTGTGCATACATTCTACGTATGGAGTGAATGAGAGATGGAGTGAATAAGAGATGGAGTGAATGAGAGATGGAGTGAATAAGAGATGGAGTGAATAAGAGATGGAGTGAATAAGAGATGGAGTGAATGAGAGATGGCCTGGACTGAGTAGAGGGAAGGCTAATGGGTTGCCGGGGGAAACTGAGGTGCTGGTGCTTTATGGTACGAACGGGACTTATACATAAAGCAGTGTTAGTGATAAGGAGAGACAGCTCACGTGTAATTCAGAGACAACCATACAACATGAGAACATCAGAATGAATCTATTGGAGTCAGTTGGAGGTAACAGCGTAGTAAAGTGGATTAAGACGCTGGGCTGACAGTAGTTAGTACCTCTGTACTGTCTGTAATGACCCCTCTGATGTGTGTCCTGCTGTTGTACCTGAATCCCTAAGAGCACTTCTCCCTGCCCATCCTCCCCTCCTCTCCCTCTCTCTACCCCCTCCCTCTCTCTACCCCCTCCCTCTGACCCCTCTTCCTCTCTCTATGAGAGATCCCTCTCTACCCCCTCCCTCCCTCTCTCTACCCCCTCCCCCTCTCTCTACCCCCTCCCTCTCTCTACCCCCTCCCTCTCTCTACCCCCTCCCTCTCTCTACCCCCCTCCCTCTCTCTACCCCCTCCTCTCCCTCTCTCTACCCCCCCTCCTCTCTCTACCCCCTCCCTCTCTCTCTGCCCCCCTCCCTCTCTCTACCCCCTCCCTCTCTCTACCCCCCTCCCTCTCTCTACCCCCTCCCTCTCTCTACCCCCCCCCCTCTCTCTACCCCCTCCCTCTCTACCCCCCTCCCTCTCTCTACCCCCTCCCTCTCTCTGGCCCCCCTCCCTCTCTCTACCCCCTGAATGAGAGATCTCTCTAGCCCCCTCCCTCTCTCTACCCCCTCCCTCTCTCTACCCCCCTCCCCCTCTCTCTACCCCCCTCCCTCTCTCTACCCCCTCCCTCTCTCTACCCCCTCCCTCTCTCTACCCCCCTCCCTCTCTCTACTACCCCCTCCCTCTCTCTACCCCCCCTCCCTCTCTCTACCCCCTCCCTCTCTCTACCCCCCCCTCCCTCTCTCTACCCCCCTCCCTCTCTCTCTGAGAGATCCCTCTCTCTACCCCCCCTCCCTCTCTCTACCCCTCCCTCCCTCTCTCTACCCCCCCCCCTCTCTCTACCCCCTCCCTCTCTCTACCCCCTCCCTCTCTCTACCCCCCTCCCTCTCTCTAGCCCCCTCCCTCTCTCTACCCCCTCCCTCTCTCTACCCCCTCCCTCTCTCTACCCCCCCTCTCTCTCTACCCCCCTCCCTCTCTCTACCCCCTCCCTCTCTCCCCCCCTCCCTCTCTCTACCCCCTCCTCTCTCTACCCCCTCCCTCTCTCTACCCCCCTCCCTCTCTCTACCCCCCTCCCCTACCCCCTCTCCTACCCCCCCCCTCTCTCTACCCCCCCCCTCTCCTACCCCCCTCCCTCTCTCTACCCCCTCCCTCTCTCTACCCCCCTCCCTCTCTCTACCCCCCCCTCCCTCTCTCTACCCCCCTCTCTCTACCCCCCCCCTCTCTCTACCCCCTCCCTCTCTCTACCCCCTCCCTCTCTCTACCCCCTCCCTCTCTCTACCCCCTCCTCTCTCTACCCCCTCCCTCTCTCTACCCCCTCCCTCTCTCTACCCCCCCCCTCTCTCTAACCCCCCCCCTCTCTCTACCCCCCTTCCATCCCCCTCCCTCTCTCTACCCCACCCCCTCTCTCTCCCCCTCCCTCCCTCTCTCTACCCCCTCCCTCTCTCTACCCCCTCCCTCTCTCTAACCCCCTCCCTCTCTCTACCCCCCTTCCATCCCCCCCTCTCTCTCTCTACCCCCTCCTCTCTCTACCCCCTTCCATCTCCGCCTCCTCTCTCTACCCCCTTCCATCTCCCCCTCCCTCTCTCTACCCCCCTTCCATCTCCCCCTCCCATCTCCCTCTCTCTCCCCCTCCCTCTCTCTACCCCCCTTCCATCTCCCCCTCCCTCTCTCTAACCCCTTCCATCTCCCCTCCTCTCTACCCCCCTTCCATCTCCCCCTCCCTCTCCTACCCCCCTTCCATCTCCCACTCCCTCTCCTACCCCCCTTCCATCTCCCCCTCCCTCTCTCTACCCCCTTCCATCTCCCCCTCCCTCTCTCTACCCCCCCCTCCGTCTCTCCCCTCCCTCTCTCTACCCCCTGTCTCTCCTCCCTCTCTCTATCCCCCTCCGTCTCCCCCTCCCTCTCTCTCTCCCCCTCCGTCTCCCCCTCCCTCTCTCTACCCCCTTCCGTCTCCCCCTCCCTCTCTACCCCCCCCTCCGTCTCTTCCCTCCCTCTCTCTACCACC
>NC_068435.1:5565184-5615184 GCF_023373465.1 Oncorhynchus keta | reverse complement strand
ACATCAGTCTCAGCCCTACCTTCTATATCAGTCTCACCCCTACCTTCTACATCAGTCTCAGCCCTACCTTCTATACCAGTCTCAGCCCTGCCTTCTATATCAGTCTCAGCCCTGCCTTCTATACCAGTCTCAGCCCTACCTTCTATACCAGTCTCAGCCCTACCTTCTATATCAGTCTCAGCCCTGCCTTCTATACCAGTCTCAGCCCTGCCTTCTATACCAGTCTCAGCCCCACCTTCTATATCAGTCTCAGCCCTACCTTCTACATCAGTCTCAGCCCTACCTTCTATATCAGTCTCAGCCCTACCTTCTATATCAGTCTCAGCCCTGCCTTCTATATCAATCTCAGCCCTGCCTTCTACATCAGTCTGAGCCCTGCCTTCTACATCAGTCTCAGCCCTGCCTTCTACATCAGTCTCAGCCCTGCCTTCTACATCAGTCTCAGCCCTGCCTTCTATATCAGTCTCAGCCCTGCCTTTTACATCAGTCTCAGCCCTACCTTCTATATCAGTCTCAGCCCTACCTTCTATACCAGTCTCAGCCCTGCCTTTTACATCAGTCTCAGCCCTACCTTCTATATCAGTCTCAGCCCTGCCTTCTATACCAGTCTCAGCCCTACCTTCTATACCAGTCTCAGCCCTGCCTTCTATATCAGTCTCAGCCCTGCCTTCTATACCAGTCTCAGCCCTGCCTTCTATACCAGTCTCAGCCCTACCTTCTATATCAGTCTCAGCCCTGCCTTATATACCAGTCTCAGCCCTACCTTCTATACCAGTCTCAGCCCTGCCTTCTATATCAGTCTCAGCCCTGCCTTCTATACCAGTCTCAGCCCTACCTTCTATACCAGTCTCAGCCCTACCTTCTATATCAGTCTCAGCCCTGCCTTCTATACCAGTCTCAGCCCTACCTTCTATACCAGTCTCAGCCCTACCTTCTATATCAGTCTCACCCCTACCTTCTACATCAGTCTCAGCCCTACCTTCTATACCAGTCTCAGCCCTGCCTTCTACATAAGTCTCAGCCCTACCTTCTATATCAGTCTCAGCCCTACCTTCTATATCAGTCTCAGCCCTGCCTTCTACATCAGTCTCAGCCCTGCCTTCTACATCAATCTCAGCCCTGCCTTCTACATCAGTCTCAGCCCTGCCTTCTACATCAATCTGAGCCCTGCCTTCTACATCAATCTGAGCCCTACCTTCTACATCAGTCTCAGCCCTACCTTCTATATCAGTCTCAGCCCTACCTTCTATATCAGTCTCAGCCCTGCCTTCTATATCAATCTCAGCCCTGCCTTCTACATCAGTCTGAGCCCTGCCTTCTACATCAATCTCAGCCCTGCCTTCTACATCAATCTGAGCCCTACCTTCTACATCAATCTCAGCCCTGCCTTCTACATCAGTCTCAGCCCTACCTTCTACATCAGTCTCAGCCCTGCCTTCTACATCAGTCTCAGCCCTGCCTTCTACATCAGTCTCAGCCCTGCCTTCTACATCAATCTCAGCCCTGCCTTCTACATCAGTCTCAGCCCTACCTTCTACATCAATCTCAGCCCTGCCTTTTACATCAGTCTCAGCCCTACCTTCTATATCAGTCTCAGCCCTGCCTTTTACATCAGTCTCAGCCCTACCTTCTATATCAGTCTCAGCCCTGCCTTCTATACCAGTCTCAGCCCTACCTTCTATACCAGTCTCAGCCCTGCCTTCTATATCAGTCTCAGCCCTGCCTTCTATACCAGTCTCAGCCCTGCCTTCTATACCAGTCTCAGCCCTACCTTCTATATCAGTCTCAGCCCTACCTTCTACATCAGTCTCAGCCCTACCTTCTATATCAGTCTCACCCCTACCTTCTACATCAGTCTCAGCCCTACCTTCTATACCAGTCTCAGCCCTGCCTTCTACATCAGTCTCAGCCCTACCTTCTATACCAGTCTCAGCCCTGCCTTCTACATCAGTCTCAGCCCTACCTTCTATATCAGTCTCAGCCCTACCTTCTATATCAGTCTCAGCCCTGCATTCTACATCAGTCTCTGCCCTACCTTCTATATCAGTCTCACCCCTACCTTCTACATCAGTCTCAGCCCTACCTTCTATATCAGTCTCAGCCCTACCTTCTATATCAGTCTCAGCCCTGCCTTCTATACCAGTCTCAGCCCTACCTTCTATATCAGTCTCAGCCCTGCCTTCTATACCAGTCTCAGCCCTACCTTCTACATCAGTCTCAGCCCTACCTTCTATATCAGTCTCAGCCCTACCTTCTATATCAGTCTCAGCCCTACCTTCTATATCAGTCTCAGCCCTGCCTTCTATATCAATCTCAGCCCTGCCTTCTACATCAGTCTGAGCCCTGCCTTCTACATCAGTCTCAGCCCTGCCTTCTACATCAGTCTGAGCCCTGCCTTCTACATCAGTCTCAGCCCTGCCTTCTACATCAGTCTCAGCCCTACCTTCTATGTCAGTCTCAGCCCTACCTTCTATATCAGTCTCAGCCCTGCCTTTTACATCAGTCTCAGCCCTACCTTCTATATCAGTCTCAGCCCTGCCTTCTATACCAGTCTCAGCCCTACCTTCTATACCAGTCTCAGCCCTGCCTTCTATATCAGTCTCAGCCCTGCCTTCTATACCAGTCTCAGCCCTGCCTTCTATACCAGTCTCAGCCCTACCTTCTATATCAGTCTCAGCCCTACCTTCTACATCAGTCTCAGCCCTACCTTCTATATCAGTCTCACCCCTACCTTCTACATCAGTCTCAGCCCTACCTTCTATACCAGTCTCAGCCCTGCCTTCTACATCAGTCTCAGCCCTACCTTCTATATCAGTCTCAGCCCTACCTTCTATATCAGTCTCAGCCCTGCCTTCTACATCAGTCTCTGCCCTACCTTCTATATCAGTCTCACCCCTACCTTCTACATCAGTCTCAGCCCTACCTTCTATATCAGTCTCAGCCCTACCTTCTATATCAGTCTCAGCCCTGCCTTCTATACCAGTCTCAGCCCTACCTTCTATACCAGTCTCAGCCCTACCTTCTATATCAGTCTCAGCCCTGCCTTCTATACCAGTCTCAGCCCTGCCTTCTATACCAGTCTCAGCCCTACCTTCTATATCAGTCTCAGCCCTACCTTCTACATCAGTCTCACCCCTACCTTCTACATCGGTCTCAGCCCTGCCTTCTACATCAATCTCAGCCCTGCCTTCTACATCAATCTCAGCCCTACCTTCTATACCAGTCTCAGCCCTGCCTTCTACATCAATCTCAGCCCTGCCTTCTACATCAGTCTCAGCCCTACCTTCTACATCAGTCTCAGCCCTGCCTTCTACATCAATCTCAGCCCTGCCTTCTACATCAGTCTCAGCCCTGCCTTCTACATCAGTCTCAGCCCTGCCTTCTACATCAGTCTCAGCCCTGCCTTCTACATCAGTCTCAGCCCTGCCTTCTACATCAGTCTGAGCCCTACCTTCTACATCAGTCTCAGCCCTACCTTCTACATCAGTCTCAGCCCTGCCTTCTACATCAGTCTCAGCCCAGCCTTCTACATCAATCTCAGCCCTGCCTTCTACATCAGTCTCAGCCCTGCCTTCTACATCAGTCTGAGCCCTGCCTTCTACATCAGTCTGAGCCCTGCCTTCTATATCAATCTCAGGCCTGCCTTCTACATCAATCTGAGCCCTACCTTCTACATCAGTCTCAGCCCTACCTTCTACATCAGTCTCAGCCCTGCCTTCTACATCAGTCTCAGCCCAGCCTTCTACATCAATCTCAGCCCTGCCTTCTACATCAGTCTGAGCCCTGCCTTCTACATCAGTCTGAGCCCTGCCTTCTACATCAGTCTTAGCCCTGCCTTCTACATCAGTCTGAGCCCTACCTTCTACATCAGTCTCAGCCCTACCTTCTACATCAGTCTCAGCCCTGCCTTCTACATCAGTCTCAGCCCAGCCTTCTACATCAATCTCAGCCCTGCCTTCTACATCAGTCTCAGCCCTGCCTTCTACATCAGTCTGAGCCCTGCCTTCTACATCAGTCTGAGCCCTGCCTTCTACATCAGTCTGAGCCCTGCCTTCTACATCAATCTGAGCCCTACCTTCTACATCAGTCTCAGCCCTACCTTCTACATCAGTCTCAGCCCTGCCTTCTACATCAGTCTCAGCCCAGCCTTCTACATCAATCTCAGCCCTGCCTTCTACATCAGTCTCAGCCCTGCCTTCTACATCAGTCTGAGCCCTGCCTTCTACATCAGTCTGAGCCCTGCCTTCTACATCAATCTGAGCCCTACCTTCTACATCAATCTCAGCCCTGCCTTCTACATCGGTCTCAGCCCTGCCTTCTACATCAATCTCAGCCCTGCCTTCTACATCAATCTCAGCCCTACCTTCTATACCAGTCTCAGCCCTGCCTTCTACATCAATCTCAGCCCTGCCTTCTACATCAGTCTCAGCCCTACCTTCTACATCAGTCTCAGCCCTGCCTTCTACATCAATCTCAGCCCTGCCTTCTACATCAGTCTCAGCCCTGCCTTCTACATCAGTCTCAGCCCTGCCTTCTACATCAGTCTCAGCCCTGCCTTCTACATCAGTCTCAGCCCTGCCTTCTACATCAGTCTCAGCCCTGCCTTCTACATCAGTCTGAGCCCTACCTTCTACATCAATCTGAGCCCTACCTTCTACATCAATCTCAGCCCTGCCTTCTACATCAGTCTCAGCCCTGCCTTCTACATCAGTCTCAGCCCTGCCTTCTACATCAATCTGAGCCCTACCTTCTACATCAATCTGAGCCCTACCTTCTACATCAGTCTCAGCCCTGCCTTCTACATCAGTCTCAGCCCTGCCTTCTACATCAGTCTCAGCCCTACCTTCTACACCAGTCTCAGCCCTGCCTTCTACATCAGTCTCAGCCCTGCCTTCTACATCAGTCTCAGCCCTGCCTTCTACATCAATCTGAGCCCTACCTTCTACATCAATCTGAGCCCTACCTTCTACATCAGTCTCAGCCCTGCCTTCTACATCAGTCTCAGCCCTACCTTCTACATCAGTCTCAGCCCTGCCTTCTACATCAGTCTCAGCCCAGCCTTCTACATCAATCTCAGCCCTGCCTTCTACATCAGTCTCAGCCCTGCCTTCTACATCAGTCTGAGCCCTGCCTTCTACATCAGTCTGAGCCCTGCCTTCTACATCAATCTGAGCCCTACCTTCTACATCAGTCTCAGCCCTACCTTCTACATCAGTCTCAGCCCTGCCTTCTACATCAGTCTCAGCCCAGCCTTCTACATCAATCTCAGCCCTGCCTTCTACATCAGTCTCAGCCCTGCCTTCTACATCAGTCTGAGCCCTGCCTTCTACATCAGTCTGAGCCCTGCCTTCTACATCAATCTGAGCCCTACCTTCTACATCAATCTCAGCCCTGCCTTCTACATCGGTCTCAGCCCTGCCTTCTACATCAATCTCAGCCCTGCCTTCTACATCAATCTCAGCCCTACCTTCTATACCAGTCTCAGCCCTGCCTTCTACATCAATCTCAGCCCTGCCTTCTACATCAGTCTCAGCCCTACCTTCTACATCAGTCTCAGCCCTGCCTTCTACATCAATCTCAGCCCTGCCTTCTACATCAGTCTCAGCCCTGCCTTCTACATCAGTCTCAGCCCTGCCTTCTACATCAGTCTCAGCCCTGCCTTCTACATCAGTCTCAGCCCTGCCTTCTACATCAGTCTCAGCCCTGCCTTCTACATCAGTCTGAGCCCTACCTTCTACATCAATCTGAGCCCTACCTTCTACATCAGTCTCAGCCCTGCCTTCTACATCAGTCTCAGCCCTGCCTTCTACATCAGTCTCAGCCCTGCCTTCTACATCAATCTGAGCCCTACCTTCTACATCAATCTGAGCCCTACCTTCTACATCAGTCTCAGCCCTGCCTTCTACATCAGTCTCAGCCCTGCCTTCTACATCAGTCTCAGCCCTACCTTCTATACCAGTCTCAGCCCTGCCTTCTACATCAGTCTCAGCCCTGCCTTCTACATCAGTCTCAGCCCTGCCTTCTACATCAATCTGAGCCCTACCTTCTACATCAATCTGAGCCCTACCTTCTACATCAGTCTCAGCCCTGCCTTCTACATCAGTCTCAGCCCACCTTCTACATCAATCTCAGCCCTGCCTTCTACATCAGTCTCAGCCCTGCCTTCTACATCAGTCTGAGCCCTGCCTTCTACATCAGTCTGAGCCCTGCCTTCTACATCAGTCTGAGCCCTGCCTTCTACATCAATCTGAGCCCTACCTTCTACATCAGTCTCAGCCCTACCTTCTACATCAGTCTCAGCCCTGCCTTCTACATCAGTCTCAGCCCAGCCTTCTACATCAATCTCAGCCCTGCCTTCTACATCAGTCTCAGCCCTGCCTTCTACATCAGTCTGAGCCCTGCCTTCTACATCAGTCTGAGCCCTGCCGTCTACATCAATCTGAGCCCTACCTTCTACATCAATCTCAGCCCTGCCTTCTACATCGGTCTCAGCCCTGCCTTCTACATCAATCTCAGCCCTGCCTTCTACATCAATCTCAGCCCTACCTTCTATACCAGTCTCAGCCCTGCCTTCTACATCAATCTCAGCCCTGCCTTCTACATCAGTCTCAGCCCTACCTTCTACATCAGTCTCAGCCCTGCCTTCTACATCAATCTCAGCCCTGCCTTCTACATCAGTCTCAGCCCTGCCTTCTACATCAGTCTCAGCCCTGCCTTCTACATCAGTCTCAGCCCTGCCTTCTACATCAGTCTCAGCCCTGCCTTCTACATCAGTCTCAGCCCTGCCTTCTACATCAGTCTGAGCCCTACCTTCTACATCAATCTGAGCCCTACCTTCTACATCAATCTCTGCCCTGCCTTCTACATCAGTCTCAGCCCTGCCTTCTACATCAGTATCAGCCCTGCCTTCTACATCAATCTGAGCCCTACCTTCTACATCAATCTGAGCCCTACCTTCTACATCAGTCTCAGCCCTGCCTTCTACATCAGTCTCAGCCCTGCCTTCTACATCAGTCTCAGCCCTGCCTTCTACATCAGTCTCAGCCCTGCCTTCTACATCAATCTGAGCCCTACCTTCTACATCAATCTGAGCCCTACCTTCTACATCAGTCTCAGCCCTGCCTTCTACATCAGTCTCAGCCCTGCCTTCTACATCAGTCTCAGCCCTACCTTCTATACCAGTCTCAGCCCTGCCTTCTACATCAATCTCAGCCCTGCCTTCTACATCAATCTCAACCCTATCTTCTACGTCAATCTCAGCCCTGCCTTCAACATTTGGGCTATTTACCAATGTCAGAAGTCAGAGTTGAAGGAGAAATACTTCACACACACACATATACACATAGGCCATATTGTGGGCCATCTTAAATACCAGTAATGATTGTTTTCCACGTTACCCCAGGTGTTGTACTGGGTTCTTTATCATTAACACACAGTTTTGCCTCACAGGAGACAAGTAGTTTGTACTGTAGTAGAACTCAGTTGATTGTCAGGCTCCCCTGCTAACACACTATCGCTCGCACGCACGCACACACACACACACACACACACATACTCACACACTCACACATACACACTCACACACTCACACAAACACTCACACTCACTCACACACTCACACACACATCCTCTCTCTAATCCACTACTGTTAATCGCAGACTGATGGGTGTTAATCGCAGACTGATGGGTGTTAATCGCAGACTGACCAGTGTTAATCGCAGACTGATGGCCGTTAATTGCAGACTGACCAGTGTTAATCGCAAACTGACCCGTGTTAATCACAGACTGACCAGTGTTAATCACAGACTGACGGGCATTAATCGCAGACTGACCAGTGTTAATCGCAAACTGAGCAGTGTTAATCACAGACTGACCAGTGTTAATCGCAGACTGACCAGTGTTAATCGCAGACTGACCAGTGTTAATCACAGACTGACCAGTGTTAATCGCAGACTGACAGGCATTAATCGCAGACTGACCAATGTTAATCGCAGACTGACCAGTGTTAATCGCAGACTGACGGGCATTCATCGCAGACTGACCAGTGTTAATCGCAGACTGACAAGTGTTAATCGCAGACTGACAAGTGTTAATCGCAGACTGACAAGTGTTAATCGCAGACTGACAAGTGTTAATCGCAGACTGACAAGTGTTAATCGCAGATTGACAAGTGTTAATCGCAGACTGACCAGTGTTAATCGCAGACTGACCAGTGTTAAGCGCAGACTGACAAGCGTTAATCGCAGACTGACAAGTGTTAATCGCAGACTGACCAGTGTTAATCGCAGACTGACCAGTGTTAATCGCAGACTGACCAGTGTTAATCACAGACTGACCAGTGTTAATCGCAGACTGACCAGTGTTAATCGCAGACTGAACAGTGTTAATCACAGACTGACCAGTGTTAATCGCAGACTGACGGGCATTAATCGCAGACTGACCAGTGTTAATCACAGACTGACCAGTGTTAATCGCAGACTGAACAGTGTTAATCGCAGACTGATGGGCATTAATCGCAGACTGACCAGTGTTAATCGCAGACTGACCAGTGTTAATCGCAGACTGACCCGTGTTAATCGCAGACTGACCAGTGTTAATCACAGACTGACCAGTGTTAATCGCAGACTGACCAGTGTTAATCGCAGACTGAGCAGTGTTAATCGCAGACTGACCAGTGTTAATCGCAGACTGAGCAGTGTTAATCACAGACTGACCAGTGTTAATCGCAGACTGACGGGCATTCATCGCAGACTGACCAGTGTTAATCGCAGACTGATGGGCATTAATCGCAGACTGACAAGCGTTAATCGCAGACTGACCAGTGTTAATCGCAGACTGACCAGTGTTAATCACAAACTGACCAGTGTTAATCGCAGACTGACCTGTGTTAATCGCAGACTGACCTGTGTTAATCGCAGACTGACCAGTGTTAATCACAGACTGACCAGTGTTAATCGCAGACTGACCAGTGTTAATCGCAGACTGAGCAGTGTTAATCGCAGACTGACCAGTGTTAATCGCAGACTGAGCAGTGTTAATCACAGACTGACCAGTGTTAATCGCAGACTGACGGGCATTAATCGCAGACTGACCAGTGTTAATCTCAGACTGATGGGCATTAATCGCAGACTGACCAGTGTTAATCGCAGACTGAGCAGTGTTAATCGCAGACTGACCAGTGTTAATCGCAGACTGAGCAGTGTTAATCACAGACTGACCAGTGTTAATCGCAGACTGACGGGCATTAATCGCAGACTGACCAGTGTTAATCGCAGACTGATGGGCATTAATCGCAGACTGACCAGTGTTAATCGCAGACTGACCAGTGTTAATCGCAGACTGATGGGCATTAATCACAGACTGACCCGTGTTAATCGCAGACTGATGGGCATTAATCGCAGACTGACCAGTGTTAATCGCAGACTGAGCAGTGTTAATCGCAGACTGAGCAGTGTTAATCGCAGACTGACCAGTGTTAATCACAGACTGACCAGTGTTAATCGCAGACTGATGGGCATTAATCGCAGACTGACCAGTGTTAATCGCAGACTGAGCAGTGTTAATCGCAGACTGACCAGTGTTAATCGCAGACTGAGCAGTGTTAATCGCAGACTGATGGGCATTAATCGCAGACTGACCAGTGTTAATCGCAGACTGAGCAGTGTTAATCGCAGACTGACCAGTGTTAATCGCAGACTGAGCAGTGTTAATCGCAGACTGACCAGTGTTAATCGCAGACTGACCAGTGTTAATCGCAGACTGACCAGTGTTAATCACAGACTGACCAGTGTTAATCGCAGACTGATGGGCATTAATCGCAGACTGACCAGTGTTAATCGCAGACTGATGGGCATTAATCGCAGACTGACAAGCGTTAATCGCAGACTGACCCGTGTTATTCACAGACTGACCAGTGTTAATCGCAGACTGATGGGCATTAATCACAGACTGACGGGCATTCATCGCAGACTGACCAGTGTTAATCACAGACTGACCAGTGTTAATCGCAGACTGACCAGTGTTAATCGCAGACTGATGGGCATTAATCGCAGACTGATGGGCATTAATCGCAGACTGACCAGTGTTGATCGCAGACTGACAAGCGTTAATCGCAGACTGACCAGTGTTAATCGCAGACTGACCAGTGTTAATCGCAGACTGACCAGTGTTAATCGCAGACTGAGCAGTGTTAATCGCAGACTGACCAGTGTTAATCGCAGACTGAGCAGTGTTAATCACAGACTGACCAGTGTTAATCGCAGACTGACGGGCATTAATCGCAGACTGACCAGTGTTAATCTCAGACTGATGGGCATTAATCGCAGACTGACCAGTGTTAATCGCAGACTGAGCAGTGTTAATCGCAGACTGACCAGTGTTAATCGCAGACTGAGCAGTGTTAATCACAGACTGACCAGTGTTAATCGCAGACTGACGGGCATTAATCGCAGACTGACCAGTGTTAATCGCAGACTGATGGGCATTAATCGCAGACTGACCAGTGTTAATCGCAGACTGACCAGTGTTAATCGCAGACTGATGGGCATTAATCACAGACTGACCCGTGTTAATCGCAGACTGATGGGCATTAATCGCAGACTGACCAGTGTTAATCGCAGACTGAGCAGTGTTAATCGCAGACTGAGCAGAGCAGTGTTAATCGCAGACTGACCAGTGTTAATCACAGACTGACCAGTGTTAATCGCAGACTGATGGGCATTAATCACAGACTGACCAGTGTTAATCGCAGACTGAGCAGTGTTAATCGCAGACTGACCAGTGTTAATCGCAGACTGAGCAGTGTTAATCGCAGACTGATGGGCATTAATCGCAGACTGACCAGTGTTAATCGCAGACTGAGCAGTGTTAATCGCAGACTGACCAGTGTTAATCGCAGACTGAGCAGTGTTAATCGCAGACTGACCAGTGTTAATCGCAGACTGACCAGTGTTAATCGCAGACTGACCAGTGTTAATCACAGACTGACCAGTGTTAATCGCAGACTGATGGGCATTAATCGCAGACTGACCAGTGTTAATCGCAGACTGATTGGCATTAATCGCAGACTGACCAGCGTTAATCGCAGACTGACCCGTGTTATTCACAGACTGACCAGTGTTAATCGCAGACTGATGGGCATTAATCACAGACTGACGGGCATTCATCGCAGACTGACCAGTGTTAATCACAGACTGACCAGTGTTAATCGCAGACTGACCAGTGTTAATCGCAGACTGATGGGCATTAATCGCAGACTGATGGGCATTAATCGCAGACTGACCAGTGTTGATCGCAGACTGACAAGCGTTAATCGCAGACTGACCAGTGTTAATCGCAGACTGACCAGTGTTAATCGCAGACTGACAAGTGTTAATCGCAGACTGACCCGTGTTAATCGCAGACTGACAAGTGTTATTCGCAGACTGACCCGTGTTAATCGCAGACTGACCAGTGTTAATCGCAGACTGACCAGTGTTAATCGCAGACTGACAAGTGTTAATCACAGACTGACCTGTGTTAATCGCAGACTGACCCGTGTTAATCGCAGACTGACCAGTGTTAATCGCAGACTGACCAGTGTTAATCACAGACTGACCAGTGTTAATCGCAGACTGACCAGTGTTAATCACAGACTGACCAGTGTTAATCGCAGACTGACAAGTGTTAATCGCAGACTGACCCGTGTTAATCGCAGACTGACCAGTGTTAATCGCAGACTGAGCAGTGTTAATCGCAGACTGACCAGTGTTAATCACAGACTGACCAGTGTTAATCGCAGACTGACAAGTGTTAATCGCAGACTGACCCGTGTTAATCGCAGACTGACCAGTGTTAATCACAGACTGACAAGTGTTAATCACAGACTGACCAGTGTTAATCGCAGACTGACCCGTGTTAATCGCAGACTGACCAGTGTTAATCGCAGACTGACAAGTGTTAATCACAGACTGACCAGTGTTAATCGCAGACTGACCAGTGTTAATCGCAGACTGACCAGTGTTAATCGCAGACTGATGGGCATTAATCGCAGACTGACAAGTGTTAATCGCAGACTGAGCAGTGTTAATCACAGACTGACCAGTGTTAATCGCAGACTGACCAGTGTTAATCGCAGACTGACCCGTGTTAATCGCAGACTGACCAGTGTTAATCGCAGACTGAGCAGTGTTAATCGCAGACTGAGCAGTGTTATTCGCAGACTGATGGGCATTAATCGCAGACTGACGGGTGTTAATCGCAGACTGACCCGTGTTATTCACAGACTGACGAGTGTTAATCGCAGACTGATGGGCATTATTCACAGACTTATTTCAATTGATTTTGACCAAGATAAGAGAGGGAAGACAATCACTACTGGCCCGAGCTGAAGAGATAGAGAGAGATATAGAGAAAGAGAGAGAGAAGATGGAAAGAGAGAAAGCGAGAAGAAGGGCTGAGCGGAGTAGAGAAGAACCTTTAAGGGGGTAGGGAACTTTTTACCATCAAGGGCCATTTGAATATTTATAAATTAATTTGGGGGTCATAATCATTAAAATGTGCCATTTTCTGCTTTATTCGTGTTTTAATGTGACTTTAAATTGCTGACTTTGGTTTTACAGTTTAAAAAGGACTTTTACGATGTTTCTCATGTCCTTGAGTATTTAGGAAAGTGCAAGTCCTCCTATCTATTTAAATAAATATTAGTAAATAATGTTGTTATTATGGGTTCTTGTTCAACCTCGCCTCTATAATGCGATGGGTGACACTGCTTATCTTTGACGAGGCGTTCGATGTCAGATGGATGTCAAGATGAGCTGGTTTTCCAGGTTTTAACACGTTCCGGTCAGTCTTGAGCAGAATCAAGTTTTTTTGCAAGAGTCATTTGCGAATTGAGTCACTTGAGAATTAAGCGGAATCGCGAGACATTTTAGAATTGAGTCACTTGAGAATTGAGCGGAATCGAGAGTCATTTGAGAATTGAGTCACTTGAGAATTGAGCGGAATCGAGAGTCATTTGAGAATTGAGTCACTTGAGAATTGAGCGGAATCGAGAGACATTTTAGAATTGAGTCACTTGAGAATCGAGTCACTTGAGAATTGAGTGGAATCGAGAGTAATTTGAGAATTGAATCACTTAAGAATTGAGCGGAATCGAGAGACATTTGAGAATTGAGCGGAATCGAGAGACATTTGAGAATTGAGTCACTTGAGAATTGAGCGGAATCGAAAAGAACTGCTCACAGATGCACATTTAAGTGCATGTCTCCTCAGAACAGGAAATTGCTCGGGGCTAGCGTACATTTTTGTAGAATTCAAGGAGAGGGAGGTTGTTGTGCCTGACTTTGAGCAAGTCATTGCTTTGCAGCTCAATGACTCTGCAGCTCAATGACTCTGCAGCTCAATGACTCTGCAGCTCAATGACTCTGCAGCTCAATGACTCTGCAACTCAATGACTCTGCAGCTCAATGACTCTGCAGCTCAATGACTCTGCAGCTCAATGACTTTGCAGCTCAATGACTCTGCAGCTCAATGACTTTGCAGCTCAATGACTTTGCAGCTCAATGACTTTGTAGCTCAATGACTCTGCAGCTCAATGACTCTGCAGCTCAATGACTCTGCAGCTCAATGACTCTGCAGCTCAATGACTGCAGCTCAATGACTTTGCAGCTCAATGACTTTGCAGCTCAATGACTCTGCAGCTCAATGACTCTGCAGCTCAATGACTCTGCAGCTCAATGACTCTGCAGCTCAATGGCTTTGCAGCTCAATGACTCTGCAGCTCAATGACTCTGCAGCTCAATGACTCTGCAGCTCAATGACTCTGCAGCTCAATGACTCTGCAGCTCAATTCCATCCGCTAGTTCGACGTTAAACGGGATTTGAAAATATGTTCAACTTCAGTCCTTTTAAAACCTCTCGCAAAATAACTTGGCTTTCCTCATTTTCCAACGGAATCTCAGGCTCTTGTCCTCAAAGGGTAGGAAAATGCGTTACCCCTTTCTAGTGGGACTTGCCACAGCTTTAATTTCACTTCGAAACTATTTCACATGTTCACAGATTCGACTATTGGAGCTTTTAAAAAAAAAATATATATTTTTGAAAAACGACATCTAGAGCTTTTTTTTTTATTCGGTTAGGATCACCACTTTATTTTCGGGATTGTGAAATGTCAGCAATAATAGTAGAGAGCATGATTTATTTCAGCTTTTATTTCTTTCATCACATTCCCAGTGGATCAGAAGTTTACATACACTCAATTAGCATTTGGTAGTATTGCCTTTAAATTGTTTAACTTGAGTCATCTGTGACCAAGCTTTAACTTCCTAACTGATGTGTTGAGATGTTGCTTCATTATATCCACATCATTTTCCAACCTCATGAAGCCATCTATTTTGTGAAGTGCACCAGTCCCTCCTGCAGCAAAGAACCCCCACAACGTGATGCTGCCACCCCCGTGCTTCACGGTTGGGATGGTGTTCTTCGGCTTGCAAGTCTCCCCCTTTTTCCTCCTAACGCAACGATGGTCATAATGGCCAAGCAATTCTATTTTTGTTTCATCAGACCAGAGAACATTTCTCAAAAAAGTACGATCTTTGTTCCCATGTGCAGTTGCAGACCGTAGACTGGCTATTTTTATGGCGGTTTTGGAGCAGTGGCTTCTTCCTTGCTGAGCGGCCTTTCAGGTTATGTCGATATAGGACTCGTTTTACTGTGGATATAGATACTTTTGTACCAGTTTCCTCCAGCATCTTCACAAGGTCCTTTGCTGTTGTTCTGGGATTGATTTGCACTTCTCGCACCAAAGTACGTTCATCTCTAGGAGACAGAACGCGTCTCCTTCCTGAGTGGTATGACGGCTGCGTGGTCTCCATTGTGTTTATACTTGCATACTATTATTTGTACATATGAACGTGGTACCTTCAGGTGTTTGGAAATTGCACCCAACGATACATCCACAGGTACACCTCCAGTTGACTCAAATTATGTCAATTAGCCTATCAGAAGCTTCTAAAGCCATGGCATAATTTTCTGGAATTTAGTGTAGTAAACTTCTGACTCACTGGAATTGTGATACAGTGAATTATAAGTGAAATAATCTGTCTGTAAAAACGAACCTAACGAAAACTAACGAACCTAAATTGTATGTAAACTTCCGACTTCAACTGTATCTCCTGAGAGAAGACAGGGACAAATACAATTTGAGGGATTAGGTTAGATTACAGTAATCCCTGAGAATGGCAGGTCTGTTGTGGAGATCAGTCCTGCTAGTAGCTAGATAGGTCTTAATGGGATCTAGTGGGAGAGGGAGAGTGGTGGGGGGAGGGGGAGAGTGGCAGGGGGAGGGAGGGAGAGGGGGAGAGTGGCGGGGGAGAGGGGGAGAGTGGCGGGGGAGGGGGAGAGTGGCAGAGGGAGAGGGGGAGAGTGGCGGGGGAGGGGGAGAGTGGCAGAGGGAGAGGGGGAGAGTGGCGGGGGAGAGGGGGAGAGTGGCGGGGGAGGGGGAGAGTGGCATAGCGAGAGGGGGAGAGTGGCAGGGGGAGGGAGGGAGAGGGGGAGAGTGGCGGGGGGGGGAGAGAGGAATCTGGGGATTCTTGTTATCTATAGAGGTGTGGAGGAGTGTGTGTCTTTCTCACTTAAAAGATGTGTTTAGTGTTGCTTTCTTCAAATAATGATATTGACAAAAGCCTATTCTCCATACAGTTTCCTGACAAACATGTTACATTCATCAATGATTACATGATTTAGGCATGATTTATATACTCTCTCTCTCTCTCTGTCTCTCTCTGTCTCTCTCTCTCTCTCTGTCTCTCTCTCTCTCTCTGTCTCTCTCTCTCTCTCTCTCTCTGTCTCTCTCTCCCTCTCTCTGTCTCTCTCTCCCTCTCTCTCTTTCTCTCTCGTTTACAGGGCTACCACAGGCCCAACCATTACATCGCTACCCAGGGTAAGAACAAAACTCATGAACAGTAACATGTTCTGCATGCTTCATCAGAGAGAGTGTGTGTGTGTGTGTACGTGTGTGTGTGTGTGTGGATGGGTGGGTAGATGTTGCTTTAAGGCTATCTGTGTGGATGGATGGATGAATGGGTGGGTAGATGTTGCTTTAAGGCTATCTGTGTGGATGGATGGATGAATGGGTGGGTAATGTTGCTTTAATGCTATCTGTGTGGATGGATGGGTGGGTAGATGTTGTTTTAAGGCTATCTGTGTGGATGGATGGATGAATGGGTGGGTCGATGTTGCTTTAAGGCTATCTGTGTGGATGGATGGATGGATGGATGGATGAATGGGTGGGTAGATGTTGCTTTAAGGCTATCTGTGTGGATGGATGGGTGGGTAGATGTTGCTTTAAGGCTATCTGTGTGGATGGATGGGTGGGTAGATGTTGCTTTAAGGTTATCTGTGTGGATGGATGGGTGGGTAGATGTTGTTTTAAGGCTATCTGTGTGGATGGATGGATGAATGGGTGGGTAGATGTTGCTTTAAGGCTATCTGTGTGGATGGATGGATGAATGGGTGGGTAGATGTTGCTTTAAGGCTATCTGTGTGGATGGATGGATGAATGAATGGGTGGGTAGATGTTGCTTTAAGGCTATCTGTGTGGATGGATGGATGGATGAATGGGTGGGTAGATGTTGCTTTAAGGCTATCTGTGTGGATGGATGGATGGATGAATGGGTGGGTAGATGTTGTTTTAAGGCTATCTGTGTGGATGGATGGATGGATGAATGGGTGGGTAGATGTTGCTTTAAGGCTATCTGTGTGGATGGATGGATGGATGAATGGGTGGGTAGATGTTGCTTTAAGGCTATCTGTGTGGATGGATGGGTGGGTAGATGTTGTTTTAAGGCTATCTGTGTGGATGGATGGATGAATGGGTGGGTCGATGTTGCTTTAAGGCTATCTGTGTGGATGGATGAATGGATGGATGAATGGGTGGGTTGATGTTGCTTTAAGGCTATCTGTGTGGATGGATGGATGGGTAGATGTTGCTTTAAGGCTATCTGTGTGGATGGATGGATGAATGGGTGGGTAGATGTTGCTTTAATGCTATCTGTGTGGATGGATGGATGGATAGATGTTGCTTTAAGGCTATCTGTGTGGATGGATGGATGAATGGATGGGTAGATGTTGCTTTAATGCTATCTGTGTGGATGGATGGATGGATGGATGGATGGATGGGTGGGTAGATGTTGCTTTAAGGCTATCTGTGTGGATGGATGGATGAATGGATGGGTAGATGTTGCTTTAAGGCTATCTGTGTGGATAGATGGATGGATGGATGGGTGGGTAGATGTTGCTTTAAGGCTATCTGTGTGGATGGATGGATGGGTAGATGTTGCTTTAAGGCTATCTGTGTGGATGGATGGATGAATGGGTGGGTAGATGTTGCTTTAATGCTATCTGTGTGGATGGATGAATGGGTGGGTAGATGTTGCTTTAATGCTATCTGTGTGGATGGATGAATGGGTGGGTAGATGTTGCTTTAAGGCTATCTGTGTGGATGGATGAATGGATGGATGAATGGGTGGGTTGATGTTGCTTTAAGGCTATCTGTGTGGATGGATGGATGGGTAGATGTTGCTTTAAGGCTATCTGTGTGGGTGGATGGATGAATGGATGGATGGGTAGATGTTGCTTTAAGGCTATCTGTGTGGATGGATGGATGAATGGATGGGTAGATGTTGCTTTAAGGCTATCTGTGTGGATAGATGGATGGATGGGTGGGTAGATGTTGCTTTAAGGCTATCTGTGTGGATAGATGGATGGATGGGTGGGTAGATGTTGCTTTAAGGCTATCTGTGTGGATGGATGGATGATTTTTAATGTTTGTTTGTAATGAGGGCGTATGAAGATGTGCTCAGACAGTCTGTTTATATTACGCTGCGGTAGAGCTCTGATGACATATGCTCACACATACACACCAGCTCTGCTTTCTGGGCTAGCAGAACTCTTCTCACTCTCTTCTCTCTCTTCTCTCTCTCTCTCTCTCTCTCTCTCTCTCTCTCTCTCTCTCTCTCTCTCTCTCTCTCTCTCTCTCTCTCTCTCTCTCTCTCTCTCTCTCTCTCTCTCTCTCTCTCTCTCTCTCTCTCTCTCTCTCTCTGTCTCTCTCTGTCTCTCAATTCAATTCAATTCAAGGGCTTTATTGTCATGGGAAACATGTGTTAACATTGCCAAAGCAAGTGAGGTAGACAACATACAAAGTGAATATATAAAGTGAAAAACAACAAAAATGAACAGTAAACATTACACATACAGAAGTTTCAAAACAGTAAAGACATTAGAAATGTCATATTATATATATATATATACAGTGTTTTAACAATGTACAAATGGTTAAAGGACACAAGATAAAATAAATAAGCATAAATATGGGTTGTAATTTACAATGGTGTTTGTTCTTCACTGGTTGCCCTTTTCTCGTGGCAACAGGTCACATATCTTGCTGCTGTGATGTCACACTGTGGTATTTCACCCAGTAGACATGGGAGTTTTTCAAAATTGGATTTGTTTTCGAATTCATTGTGGATCTGTGTAATCTGAGGGAAATATGTCTCTCTAATATGGTCATACATTGGGCAGGAGGTTAGGAAGTGCAGCTCAGTTTCCACCTCATTTTGTGGGCAGTGAGCACATAGCCTGTCTTCTCTTGAGAGCCATGTCTGCCTACGGCGGCCTTTCTCAATAGCAAGGCTATGCTCACTGAGTCTGTACATAGTCAAAGCTTTCCTTAAGTTTGGGTCAGTCACAGTGGTCAGGTATTCTGCCGCTGTGTACTCTCTGTTTAGGGCCAAATAGCATTCTCGTTTGCTCTGTTTTTTTGTTAATTCTTTCCAATGTGTCAAGTAATTATCTTTTTGTTTTCTCATGATTTGGTTGGGTCTAATTGTGCTGCTGTCTTGGGGCTCTGTGGGGTGTGTTTGTGTTTGTGAACAGAGCCTCAGGAGCAGCTTGCTTAGGGGACTCTTCTCCAGGTTCATCTCTCTGTAGGTGATGGCTTTGTTATGGAAGGTTTGTGACTCGCTTCCTTTTAGGTGGTTGTAGAATTTAACGGCTCTTTTCTGGATTTTGATAATTAGTGGGTATCGGCCTAATTCTGCTCTACATGCATTAATGGTGTTCTACGTTGTACACGGAGGATATTTTTGCAGAATTCTGCGTGCAGAGTCTCAATTTGGTGTTTGTCCCATTTTGTGAAGTCTTGGTTGGTGAGCGGACCCCAGACCTCACAACCATAAAGGGCAATGGGCTCTATTACTGATTCAAGTATTTTTAGCCAGATCCTAATTGGTATGTTGAAATTTATGTTTCTTTTGATGGCATCGAATGCCCTTCTTGCCTTGTCTCTCAGATCGTTCACAGCTTTGTGGAAGTTACCTGTGGCGCTGATGTTTAGGCCAAGGTATGTATAGTTTTTTGTGTGCTCTAGGGCAACAGTGTCTAGATGGAATTTGTATTTGTGGTCCTGGTGACTGGACCTTTTTTGGAACACCATTATTTTGGTCTTACTGAGATTTACTGTCAGGGCCCAGGTCTGACAGAATCTGTGCATGAGATCTAGGTGCTGCTGTAGGCCCTCCTTGGTTGGTGACAGAAGCACCAGATCATCAGCAAACAGCAGACATTTGACTTTGGATTCTCTCTCTCTCTCTCTCTCTCTCTCTCTCTCTCTCTCTCTCTCTCTCTCTCTCTCTCTCTCTCTCTCTCTCTCTCTCTCTCTCTCTCTCTCTCTCTCTCTCTCTCTCTCTCTCTCTCTCTCTCTCTCAGGGCTATCTCAGGTCTCTCTCAGGGCTCTCTCTCTCTCTCTGGGCTCTCTCTCTCTCTCTCTCTCTCTCTCTCTCTCTCTCTCTCTCTCTCTCTCTCTCTCAGGGCTCTCTCTCTCTCTCTCTCTCTCTCTCTCTCTCTCTCTCTCTCTCTCGGGCTCTCTCTCTCTCTCAGGGCTCTCTCTCTCGGGCTCTCTCTCTCTCTCTCTCAGGGCTCTCTCAGGGCTCTCTCTCTCTCTCTCTCTCTCTCTCTCTCTCTCTCGCTCTCTCTCTCTCTCTCTCTCTCTCTCTCTCTCTCTCTCTCTCTCTCAGGGCTCTCTCAGGGCTCTCTCTTGCTTTCTCTCTCTCTCTCTCTCTCTAAATTAATGGATTGTCCACTGTGCATGCTCATTCATTTCCAGTGTTAATCTGTCAAACAGACTCTCTGACCTCAGAGGTTGAATCAAATGCTTTAATTGTTATGAATCTAGTCCAGATCTCCTCCCTCCCAGGAACAAGACACACACACACACACACACGCTCACACACTCTTTCTCTCAAGAACACACACACACTCCACTCCTACACATCAGAGCACAGCTCAGCAGAGGGATTTGAGTGTTAGAGCAAAATGAACGAGAGTTGTTTTGAGATGAGGCCTTAATGGATTCAACAACGTGCTCAATGTCTGTCTTTGTGTGTGTGTGTGTGTGTGTGTGTGTGTGTGTGTGTGTGTGTGTGTGTGTGTGTGTGTGTGTGTGTGTGTGTGTGTGTGTGTGTGTGTGTGTGTGTGTGTGTGTGTGTGTGTGTGTGTGTGTGTGTGTGTGTGTATAATGTATGCAGCTGTCTGCTGTGGTGGAACAGGGAGTTGCATAATTAGCTGTTTATTAGAGCTTTGCCTCTCTACCTCCTCAGTGTCTCAATTAAAACAGGCATCTACACACACACCTTAACACACACACACCTAAACACACACACACACACCTAAACACACGCCTAAACACACACCTAAACACACACCTAAACACACACCTATACAAACACACACGCCTAAACACAAACACACACCTAAACACAAACACACACCTAAACACACACACACACACACACCTAAACACACGCCTAAACACACACCTAAACACACACCTAAACACACACCTATACAAACACACAAATCTAAACACAAACACACGCCTAAACACACACACACCTATACAAACACACACGCCTAAACACAAACACACACCTAAACACAAACACACACCTAAACACAAACACACACCTAAACACACACACGCCTAAACACAAACACACGCCTAAACACAAACACACACCTAAACACAAACACACACCTAAACACAAACACACACACACACCTAAACACAAACACACACCTAAACACACACATAAACACAAACACACACCTAAACACAAACAACACACACACACACACACCTAAACACAAACACACACACACACCTAAACACAAACACACACCTAAACACAAACACACACCTAAACACAAACACACACACCTAAACACAAACACACACCTAAACACACACCTAAACACAAACACACACCTAAACACACACCTAAACACACACATAAACACACACATAAACACACCTAAACACAAACACAAACACACACCTAAACACAAACACACACACAAACACACACCTAAACACAAACACACACACACACACCTAAACACAAACACACACCTAAACACAAACACACACCTAAACACAAACACACACACCTATACACAAACACACACCTAAACACACACCTAAACACAAACACACACCTAAACACACACCTAAACACACACCTAAACACACACATAAACACACCTAAACACAAACACAAACACACACCTAAACACAAATCTTTAAAGTTGCATGAATGTTTCGGTACCCTTCCCCAGATCTGTACCACGACACAATCTTGTATCAGAGCTCTACGGACAATTCCTTGAACCTCATGGCTTGGTTTTTGCTCTGACATGCACTGTCAACTGTGGGACCTTATATAGACAGGTATATATAGACAACTGTGGGACATTACATAGACAACTGTGGGATATTACATAGACAACTGTAGGATATTACATAGACAACTGTAGGATATTACATAGACAACTGTAGGATATTACATAGACAACTGTAGGATATTACATAGACAACTGTGGGATATTACATAGACAACTGTGGGACCTTATATAGACAGGTATACATAGACAACTGTGGGATATTACATAGACAACTGTGGGATTTTACATAGACAACTGTGGGATATTACATAGACAACTGTAGGATATTACATAGACAACTGTAGGATATTACATAGACAACTGTGGGATTTTACATAGACAACTGTAGGATATTATATAGACAACTGTAGGATATTACATAGACAACTGTGGGACATTACATAGACAACTGTAGGATATTACATAGACAACTGTAGGATATTACATAGACAACTGTGGGATTTTACATAGACAACTGTAGGATATTACATAGACAACTGTGGGATTTTACATAGACAACTGTAGGATATTATATAGACAACTGTAGGATATTATATAGACAACTGTAGGATTTTACATAGACAACTGTAGGATATTACATAGACAACTGTGGGATATTACATAGACAACTGTAGGATATTACATAGACAACTGTGGGATTTTACATAGACAACTGTAGGATTTTACATAGACAACTGTAGGACATTACATAGACAACTGTAGGATATTACATAGACAACCGTAGGATATTACATAGACAACTGTAGGATATTACATAGACAACCGTAGGATATTACATAGACAACCGTAGGATATTACATAGACAACTGTGGGATATTACATAGACAACTGTAGGATATTACATAGACAACTGTAGGATATTACATAGACAACTGTGGGATATTACATAGACAACTGTAGGATTTTACATAGACAACTGTAGGATATTACATAGACAACTGTAGGATATTACATAGACAACTGTAGGATATTACATAGACAACCGTAGGATATTACATAGACAACCGTAGGATATTACATAGACAACTGTGGGATATTACATAGACAACTGTAGGATTTTACATAGACAACTGTAGGATATTACATAGACAACCGTAGGATATTACATAGACAACTGTGGGATATTACATAGACAACTGTAGGATTTTACATAGACAACTGTAGGATATTACATAGACAACTGTAGGACATTACATAGACAACTGTAGGATATTACATAGACAACCGTAGGATATTACATAGACAACTGTAGGATATTACATAGACAACCGTAGGATATTACATAGACAACCGTAGGATATTACATAGACAACTGTGGGATATTACATAGACAACTGTAGGATTTTACATAGACAACTGTAGGATATTACATAGACAACTGTAGGATTTTACATAATATAATAAATAATATATGCCATTTAGCAGACGCTTTTATCCAAAGCGACTTACAGTCATGTGTGCATACATTCTACGTATGGGTGGTCCCGGGAATCGAACCCACTACCCTGGCGTTACAAGCGCCATGCTCTACCAACTGAGCTACAGAAGGACCCTGCATAGACAACTGTAGGATATTACATAGACAACTGTAGGATATTACATAGACAACTGTAGGATATTACATAGAAAACTGTGGGATATTACATAGACAACTGTAGGATATTACATAGACAACTGTAGGATATTACATAGACAACTGTGGGATATTATATAGACAACTGTAGGATTTTACATAGACAACTGTGGGATATTACATAGACAACTGTAGGATATTACATAGACAACTGTGGGATATTACATAGACAACTGTAGGATATTACATAGACAACCGTAGGATATTACATAGACAACTGTAGGATATTACATAGACAACCGTAGGATATTACATAGACAACCGTAGGATATTACATAGACAACTGTGGGATATTACATAGACAACTGTAGGATATTACATAGACAACTGTAGGATATTACATAGACAACTGTAGGATTTTACATAGACAACTGTAGGATATTACATAGACAACTGTAGGATATTACATAGACAACTGTAGGATATTACATAGACAACCGTAGGATATTACATAGACAACCGTAGGATATTACATAGACAACTGTGGGATATTACATAGACAACTGTAGGATTTTACATAGACAACTGTAGGATATTACATAGACAACCGTAGGATATTACATAGACAACTGTGGGATATTACATAGACAACTGTAGGATTTTACATAGACAACTGTAGGATATTACATAGACAACTGTAGGACATTACATAGACAACTGTAGGATATTACATAGACAACCGTAGGATATTACATAGACAACTGTAGGATATTACATAGACAACCGTAGGATATTACATAGACAACCGTAGGATATTACATAGACAACTGTGGGATATTACATAGACAACTGTAGGATTTTACATAGACAACTGTAGGATATTACATAGACAACTGTAGGATTTTACATAATATAATAAATAATATATGCCATTTAGCAGACGCTTTTATCCAAAGCGACTTACAGTCATGTGTGCATACATTCTACGTATGGGTGGTCCCGGGAATCGAACCCACTACCCTGGCGTTACAAGCGCCATGCTCTACCAACTGAGCTACAGAAGGACCCTGCATAGACAACTGTAGGATATTACATAGACAACTGTAGGATATTACATAGACAACTGTAGGATATTACATAGAAAACTGTGGGATATTACATAGACAACTGTGGGACATTACATAGACAACTGTAGGATTTTACATAGACAACTGTAGGATATTACATAGACAACTGTAGGATATTACATAGACAACTGTAGGATATTACATAGACAACTGTAGGATATTACATAGACAACTGTAGGATATTACATAGACAACTGTAGGATATTACATAGACAACTGTGGGATATTACATAGACAACTGTGGGACATTACATAGACAACTGTGGGATATTACATAGACAACTGTGGGACATTACATAGACAACTGTAGGATATTACATAGACAACTGTGGGATATTACATAGACAACTGTGGGATTTTACATAGAGAACTGTGGGATATTACATAGACAACTGTAGGATATTACATAGACAACTGTGGGATATTACATAGACAACTGTGGGATTTTACATAGAGAACTGTGGGATATTACATAGACAACTGTGGGACATTACATAGACAACTGTGGGACATTACATAGACAACTGTGGGACATTACATAGACAACTGTAGGATATTACATAGACAACTGTAGGACATTACATAGCCTTTCCAAATCATGTCCAATACCCCATAATGACATCACAATACCCCATAATGACATCACAATACCACATAATGACATCACAATACCCCATAATGACATCACAATACCCCGTAATGTCAAAGTGGAATTATGTTTTTAGAAAGTTTTACAAATTAATAAAAATGAAAAGCTGAAATGTCTTGTGTCAATAAGTAGTCAACCCCTTTGTTATGGCAAGTCTAAATACGTTCAGGAGTAAAAAATAATGGGCTTAACAAGTCACATAATAAGTTACATGGTATCACTTTTTGTGCAATAATAGTGTTTAACATGATTTCTGAATGATTACCTCATCTCTGTACCCCACACATTACAATTATTTGTAAGGTCCCTCAGTCAAGCAGTGAATTTCAAACACAGATTCATCCACAAAGACCAGGGAGGATTTCCAAGCATGTTGAAGTTATTCATTACACTTTGGATGGTGTATCAATACACCCAGTCACTACAAAGATACAGGCTTCCGTCCTAACTCAGTTGCCAGAGAGGAAGGAAACTGCTCAGGATTTTCACAATGAGGCCAATGGTGACTTTAAAACAGTTACAGAGTTTAATGGCTGTGGTAGGAGAACACTGAGGATGGATCAACAACATTGTAGTTACTCCACAATACTAACCTAATTGACAGAGTGAAAAGAAGGGAGCCTGTTCAGAGTAAAAATATTCCAAAACATGCATCTTGCTTGCAATAAGGCACTAAAGTAAAACTGCAGAACATGTTGCTAAGGACACGGTTAGCCTTTACAGACTGCAGGTTTGTGTTCCTTTTTTTGTGTGGATTCCGCGAGTGCTAGCTGGCTGTACTACAGACACCTGTCGTCGTCGTGGGAAAGACTCATTGTTTCGTAAAACAACTGAGTAAAGAGACAATCTGGATACTAAGGAGATCCTGAAGGAAATCAACGAGTACCAACAGCTTTACGCTATGGAGGAACAACATACTCCTTCGTGGAAAGATCCGACCACCTCACAAAATAACTTTAACCCGACAAAAAAAAAGAACAACAGATGAATCGACAGATGATTTACTTACCAGTGAAGTAGACTAGTGCTCTGGCTGGAATCCACGCAACACTGGAAAAGTTGTGAGGAGGTAGAAGTTCAGCCAGAGTGAAATTCTCAAGAAGAATGTTGTTGGATGACTGGTCTGATGTAGTTGTTGGATGACTGGTGTGATGTAGTTGTTGGATGACTGGTGTGATGTAGTTGTTGGATGACTGGTGTGATGTAGTTGTTGGATGACTGGTATGATGTCGTTGTTGGATGACTGGTCTGATGTAGTTGTTGGATGACTGGTGTGATGTAGCTGTTGGATGACTGGTCTGATGTAGTTGTTGGATGACTGGTATGATGTAGTTGTTGGATGACTGGTCTGATGTAGTTGTTGGATGACTGGTGTGATGTAGTTGTTGGATGACTGGTGTGGTGTAGTTGTTGGATGACTGGTCTGATGTAGTTGTTGGATGACTGGTGTGATGTAGTTGTTGGATGACTGGTCTGATGTAGTTGTTGGATGACTGGTCTGATGTAGTTGTTGGATGACTGGTGTGATGTAGCTGTTAGATGACTGGTCTGATGTAGTTGTTGGATGACTGGTGTGGTGTAGTTGTTGGATGACTGGTGTGATGTAGTTGTTGGATGACTGGTCTGATGTAGTTGTTGGATGACTGGTCTGATGTAGTTGTTGGATGACTGGTGTGATGTAGCTGTTAGATGACTGGTGTGATGTAGTTGTTGGATGACTGGTGTGATGTAGTTGTTGGATGACTGGTGTGATGTAGTTGTTGGATGACTGGTGTGATGTAGTTGTTGGATGACTGGTGTGGTGTAGTTGTTGGATGACTGGTGTGATGTAGTTGTTGGATGACTGGTGTGATGTAGTTGTTGGATGACTGGTGTGATGTAGTTGTTGGATGACTGGTGTGATGTAGTTGTTGGATGACTGGTGTGATGTAGTTGTTGGATGACTGGTGTGATGTAGTTGTTGGATGACTGGTGTGATGTAGTTGTTGGATGACTGGTGTGATGTAGTTGTTGGATGACTGGTGTGATGTAGTTGTTGGATGACTGGTGTGATGTAGTTGTTGGATGACTGGTGTGATGTAGTTGTTGGATGACTGGTGTGATGTAGTTGTTGGATGACTGGTGTGATGTAGTTGTTGGATGACTGGTGTGATGTAGTTGTTGGATGACTGGTGTGATGTAGTTGTTGGATGACTGGTGTGATGTAGTTGTTGGATGACTGGTGTGGTGTAGTTGTTGGATGACTGGTCTGATGTAGTTGTTGGATGACTGGTCTGATGTAGTTGTTGGATGACTGGTCTGATGTAGTTGTTGGATGACTGGTCTGATGTAGTTGTTGGATGACTGGTCTGATGTAGTTGTTGGATGACTGGTATGATGTCGTTGTTGGATGACTGGTATGATGTAGTTGTTGGATGACTGGTGTGATGTAGTTGTTGGATGACTGGTCTGATGTAGTTGTTGGATGACTGGTCTGATGTAGTTGTTGGATGACTGGTGTGATGTAGTTGTTGGATGACTGGTGTGATGTAGTTGTTGGATGACTGGTGTGATGTAGTTGTTGGATGACTGGTCTGATGTAGTTGTTGGATGACTGGTCTGATGTAGTTGTTGGATGACTGGTGTGGTGTAGTTGTTGGATGACTGGTGTGATGTAGTTGTTGGATGACTGGTATGATGTAGTTGTTGAATGACTGGTCTGATGTAGTTGTTTGATGACTGGTGTGATGTAGTTGTTGGATGACTGGTATGATGTAGTTGTTGGATGACTGGTGTGATGTAGTTGTTGGATGACTGGTGTGATGTAGTTGGTAGATGACTGGTGGAATGTAGTTGTTGGATGACTGGTGTGGTGTAGTTGTTGGATGACTGGTGTGATGTAGTTGTTAGATGACTGGTGTGGTGTAGTTGTTGGATGACTGGTATGATGTAGTTGTTGGATGACTGGTATGATGTAGTTGTTGGATGACTGGTGGAATGTAGTTGTTGGATGACTGGTGTGATGTAGTTGTTGGATGACTGGTATGATGTAGTTGTTGGATGACTGGTATGATGTAGTTGTTAGATGACTGGTATGATGTAGTTGTTGGATGACTGGTGTGATGTAGTTGTTGGATGACTGGTGTGATGTAGTTGTTGGATGACTGGTGTGATGTAGTTGTTGGATGACTGGTGTGATGTAGTTGTTGGATGACTGGTGTGATGTAGTTGTTGGATGACTGGTATGATGTAGTTGTTGGATGACTGGTATGATGTAGTTGTTGGATGACTGGTCTGATGTAGTTGTTGGATGACTGGTGTGATGTAGTTGTTGGATGACTGGTCTGATGTAGTTGTTGGATGACTGGTCTGATGTAGTTGTTGAATGACTGGTCTGATGTAGTTGTTGGATGACTGGTGTGATGTCGTTGTTGGATGACTGGTCTGATGTAGTTGTTGGATGACTGGTGTGATGTAGTTGTTGGATGACTGGTGTGATGTAGTTGTTGGATGACTGGTGTGATGTAGTTGTTGGATGACTGGTGTGATGTCGTTGTTGGATGACTGGTGTGATGTAGTTGTTGGATGACTGGTGTGATGTCATTGTTGGATGACTGGTCTGATGTAGTTGTTGGATGACTGGTGTGATGTAGTTGTTGGATGACTGGTGTGATGTCGTTGTTGGATGACTGGTGTGATGTAGTTGTTGGATGACTGGTGTGATGTAGTTGTTGGATGACTGGTGTGATGTAGTTGTTGGATGACTGGTGTGATGTAGTTGTTGGATGACTGGTGTGATGTAGTTGTTGGATGACTGGTGTGATGTAGTTGTTGGATGACTGGTCTGATGTAGTTGTTGGATGACTGGTCTGATGTAGTTGTTGGATGACTGGTGTGATGTAGTTGTTGGATGACTGGTGTGATGTAGTTGTTGGATGACTGGTCTGATGTAGTTGTTGGATGACTGGTCTGATGTAGTTGTTGGATGACTGGTCTGATGTAGTTGTTGGATGACTGGTCTGATGTAGTTGTTGGATGACTGGTCTGATGTAGTTGTTGGATGACTGGTGTGATGTAGTTGTTGGATGACTGGTGTGATGTAGTTGTTGGATGACTGGTGTGATGTAGTTGTTGGATGACTGGTCTGATGTAGTTGTTGGATGACTGGTGTGATGTAGTTGTTGGATGACTGGTCTGATGTAGTTGTTGGATGACTGGTGTGATGTAGTTGTTGGATGACTGGTGTGATGTAGTTGTTGGATGACTGGTGTGATGTAGTTGTTGGATGACTGGTCTGATGTAGTTGTTGGATGACTGGTCTGATGTAGTTGTTGGATGACTGGTGTGATGTAGTTGTTGGATGACTGGTCTGATGTAGTTGTTGGATGACTGGTGTGATGTAGTTGTTGAATGACTGGTGTGATGTAGTTGTTGGATGACTGGTCTGATGTAGTTGTTGGATGACTGGTGTGATGTAGTTGTTGGATGACTGGTGTGATGTAGTTGTTGGATGACTGGTGTGATGTAGTTGTTGGATGACTGGTGTGATGTAGTTGTTGGATGACTGGTGTGATGTAGTTGTTGGATGACTGGTCTGATGTAGTTGTTGGATGACTGGTGTGATGTAGTTGTTGGATGACTGGTGTGATCTAGTTGTTGGATGACTGGTCTGATGTAGTTGTTGGATGACTGGTATGATGTCGTTGTTGGATGACTGGTATGATGTCGTTGTTGGATGACTGGTGTGATGTAGTTGTTGGATGACTGGTGTGATGTAGTTGTTGGATGACTGGTGTGATGTAGTTGTTGGATGACTGGTATGATGTAGTTGTTGGATGACTGGTATGATGTAGTTGTTGGATGACTGGTGTGATGTAGTTGTTGGATGACTGGTGTGATGTAGTTGTTGGATGACTGGTATGATGTAGTTGTTGGATGACTGGTGTGGTGTAGTTGTTGGATGACTGGTGTGATGTAGTTGTTGGATGACTGGTCTGATGTAGTTGTTGGATGACTGGTCTGATGTAGTTGTTGGATGACTGGTCTGATGTAGTTGTTGGATGACTGGTCTGATGTAGTTGTTGGATGACTGGTCTGATGTAGTTGTTGGATGACTGGTCTGATGTAGTTGTTGGATGACTGGTCTGATCTAGTTGTTGGATGACTGGTGTGATGTAGTTGTTGGATGACTGGTGTGATGTAGTTGTTGGATGACTGGTCTGATGTAGTTGTTGGATGACTGGTGTGATGTAGTTGTTGGATGACTGGTGTGATGTAGTTGTTGGATGACTGGTGTGATGTAGTTGTTGGATGACTGGTGTGATGTAGTTGTTGGATGACTGGTGTGATGTAGTTGTTGGATGACTGGTATGATGTAGTTGTTGGATGACTGGTCTGATGTAGTTGTTGGATGACTGGTATGATGTCGTTGTTGGATGACTGGTATGATGTCGTTGTTGGATGACTGGTGTGATGTAGTTGTTGGATGACTGGTGTGATGTAGTTGTTGGATGACTGGTGTGATGTAGTTGTTGGATGACTGGTATGATGTAGTTGTTGGATGACTGGTATGATGTAGTTGTTGGATGACTGGTGTGATGTAGTTGTTGGATGACTGGTCTGATGTAGTTGTTGGATGACTGGTCTGATGTAGTTGTTGGATGACTGGTCTGATGTAGTTGTTGGATGACTGGTCTGATGTAGTTGTTGGATGACTGGTATGATGTAGTTGTTGGATGACTGGTGTGATGTAGTTGTTGGATGACTGGTATGATGTAGTTGTTGGATGACTGGTGTGATGTAGTTGTTGGATGACTGGTCTGATGTAGTTGTTGGATGACTGGTCTGATGTAGTTGTTGGATGACTGGTCTGATGTAGTTGTTGGATGACTGGTCTGATGTAGTTGTTGGATGACTGGTGTGATGTAGTTGTTGGATGACTGGTGTGATGTCGTTGTTGGATGACTGGTATGATGTCGTTGTTGGATGACTGGTGTGATGTAGTTGTTGGATGACTGGTGTGATGTAGTTTTTGGATGACTGGTGTGATGTAGTTGTTGGATGACTGGTATGATGTCGTTGTTGAGTGGCTTCACTGCAAGTATATTGTATGTTTCGAATATTCAATAAATAAACACATTTTAAAAATAAAAATAAAAAACTGCAAAAAATGTGACAAAGAAATAAAGTTTTTGTCCTGAATACAAAGCGTTATGTTTGTGAGCAAATCCAACACATCACTGACTACCACTCTTCATATTTTCGAGCATGGTGGTGGCAGCATCATGTTATGGGTATGTTTGTCATCGGCAAGGACTAGGGAGTTTTTTTTTTTCGGATAAAAATAAATGGAATAGAGCTGAGCACAGGCAAAATCCTAGAGGAAAACCTTGTACAGTTCAGTCTGTTTTCCAACAGACACTCAGAGACAAAATCTCCTTTCAGCAGGACAATAGCCTAGAACACAAGGTCAAATCTACACTGGTGTTGCTTTACCAAGACAACATTGAATGTTCCTGAATGGCCTACATACAGTTTTGACTTAAATTGACTTGAAAATCTATGGCAAGACTATCAATGATCAACAACCAACATGACAAAGCTTGATACATTTTTTTCAAGAATAATGTGCAAATGTTGGACAATCCAGGTGTGCAAAGCTCTTAGAGACTTACCCGGAAAGACTCACAGCTGTAATCGCTGCCAAAGGTGATTCTAACATAGACTCAGGCGAGTGAATACTTATGTAAATTAGATATTTCAGTATTTGCAACAACAACAAAAAATCTAAAAACCTGTTTCACTTTGTCATTATGGGGTAGTTGGGTGAGAACAAAATCAATCTAATAAATGTTTAACTCAGGTTGTAACAATAAAAGTGGAATAAGTCAAGGTGTATGAATTCTTTCTGATGGCTCTGTATATATGTATAGATTAGATTTTAGAAACCCTTTTGAACCTATCAGAGGGACTAGATTATGTAGGGGTGGAGCAGAAACCCTTTTGAACCTATCAGAGGGTCTAGATTATGTAGGGGTGGAGCAGAACCCCTTTTGAACCTATCAGAGGGTCTAGATCAGGGGTGTCAAACTCATTTCGCATCGTGGGCCACATACGGCCTAGGGAGATGTCAAGTGGGCCGGACCATTAAAATTATACCATACTCTGCTATAAATAACCAAAATATCATGTCTTTCCTTTGTTTTGGTGTAAAGAAGCACAAGAACATTAGGAAAATATTGAAATTTAATGAACTATCCTTTTACAAAACATTTCATGAAACACCTCATATTTCCTTAGACAAATGTGCAATTTACTTTTATCATTCACAAATATGCATTGCAACTGATCCCACTGATTGTACAAAGGCACAAAACTTTAATTGGTACTGAAAAATATAGTAATGCACTTTAAGATTAAATGAGACTTTTAAAGAAAGGAATTTTTAAACCACTTACACATACGCATATAAAATCTAAATGTAATCCCTGCGTACACCTTACAAACTAAGGAGAGTGATTTTAAATGTGTAATGAAGAAAGTGTTCGCCTGTCCTGTAAATCTGTAAACTTCATACATGAAACATACATACACATACAATACATACTGAACATTTATGGAGTTGTATGAACAGTAGAATTCCATCACACAACTTTTGTTTTGAAGCTGCTGACTAACATTAAAGTGCACATTTTTTAAATCACCACAGTAAGGATTCATCTTCACAGAGCTGTATTCTTTCAATGCAAACAGTATCTAAGGCAGCATTTTAAAGGTGTTAGTCTAGTCTGGACTTGTATTTGTACCTGAAACTTGGCATCTTTTGGCCTGTACAAGTGCATCAACACCAGGTGTCATGTCCTGACTAGCTGTCACTTTCAGAATGTCATTTAAGTGCTTGTTTGTGAGCCTTGAACGCATTTTTGTTTTATTGATATTCATCACTGAGAAAATTTGTTCACAAAGGTAGGTTGTCCCAAACATACCGAAACTTGTTGCAAACACACCAAGCACAAAGGTTTTCCGTGCATCTCTGTAAATAAATAGGACGTGGTCCATTTTTCTTTGAAAATTCTACACTCCTTATCTACTTTTCTCCGTTTGGATAACGACATTTTGGCTAATGAGGGTGTAGCGGAGAGGTAGAGACCAAGGTATTAACAACGTCGTAACAAGCAGCAGATGGCGCATTGATACCGTCTGCTGTTTTCAGTCTGTCTCAGTGATGCGGCTTGTCTTCTACTCTGATGGAAAGAGTGCGCCCCTTAGCGGATAATCCATGAATTGCAGCGAATTAAAAATATTAATTCCATGTCTTTTATGCATTTTTTCCACTTTCAAATTATCCTGCGGGCCTGATCGAACCTCCTTGGGGGCCGGTTCCGGCCCGCGGGCCGTATGTTTGACACCCCTGGTCTAGATTATGTAGGGGTGGAGCAGAAACCCTTTTGAACCTATCAGAGGGTCTAGATTATGTAGGGGTGGAGCAGAAACCCTTTTGAACCTATCAGATGGTGTAGATTATGTGGGGGTGGAGCAGAAACCCTTTTGACCCTATCAGATGGTGTAGATTATGTAGGGGTGGAGCAGAAACCCTTTTGAACCTATCAAATGGTCTAGATTATGTAGGGGTGGAGCAGAAACTCTTTTGAACCTATCAAATGGTGTAGATTATGTGGGGGTGGAGCAGAAACCCTTTTGAACCTATCAAATGGTGTAGATTATGTGGGGGTGGAGCAGAAACCCTTTGATCCTTTGCCTCGTCCAAACAGGGAGAGGGAGAGAGAAAAGTAAAAATCAATGCAGATTGACTGAGTTCCTGTGCCTAATGTGCCAGAGTGTGTCTGCCTGCTGACTGCTGGCTCCTTGTGCATTTTAATGCGTGGCAGGCTCAGTGTTGATCAGGAGTTTTATAGCATGCTGTCTAGAGGAATACTACAGCTGTCACACCTACTTCACAGGAGAAGAACATTGTGTGTGCGTTCGTCCATCCGTCCGTCCTAACTGAGTGTTGGCAGCCTATGACAGCTGAAAGTGCTTTTCCGGGAGCTGCTCTTCTCGACTGCAGTACCTCCTCAAACTTCTATTGTTCTCTGACCTCTGGTTCCTTTCCAGCCTATTTTACAACTGCTTTGGTCCAAACTCTCCTTAAAAAGCCAAATCTAGACGCCTCCTCACTGCGTAATCATAGACCTATTTCTAAACCTTTTTTATCCTAGATTTTAGAAAAATTGTTTTCAAGAAATTGGTATCTTATTTGAGTAATTTATTTTTTGGAATTCCAGTCGGGCAGACGTTTCTCAGTGAGCATGGGGGGGGGGTTCAGTATCGTCCTCACGAACCTATTCACTATGGTGTCCCTCAGGGGTCAATTCTTGGCCTCATTTTTTTTCCTGTATATGCTTCCCCTTAGGGACATCATCTGCAATCATAACATTCACTGCTATGCAAATTACATGCAGTTCTATTTACCAATCAGACCCAGTGACTAAGCTAGCGTAGCTACCCTTCACCATTAACCAAGCTAGCGTAGCTACCCTTCACCAAGCTAGCGTAGCTACCCTTCACCAAGCTAGCGTAGCTACCCTTCACCATTAACCAAGCTAGCGTAGCTACCCTTCACCATTAACCAAGCTAGCGTAGCTACCCTTCACCATTAACCTAGCTAGCATAGCTACCCTTCATCATTGACCAAGCTAGCGTAGCTACCCTTCACCAGTGACCAAGCTAGCGTAGCTACCCTTCACCAGTAACCAAGCTAGCGTAGCCACCCTTCACCAGTGACCAAGCTAGCGTAGCTACCCTTCACCAGTGACCAAGCTAGCGTAGCTACCCTTCACCAGTGACCAAGCTAGCGTAGCTACCCTTCACCAGTGACCAAGCTCGCGTAGCTACCCTTCACCGGTGACCAAGCTAGCGTAGCTACCCTTCACCAGTGACCAAGCTAGCATAGCTACCCTTCACCGGTGACCAAGCTAGCGTAGCTATCCTCCACCAGTGACCAAGCTAGCGTAGCTACCATTCACCAGTGACCAAGCTAGCGTAGCTACCCTTCACCAGTGACCAAGCTAGCGTAGCTACCCTTCACCATTAACCTAGCTAGCATAGCTACCCTTCATCATTGACCAAGCTAGCGTAGCTACCCTTCACCAGTGACCAAGCTAGCGTAGCTACCCTTCACCAGTAACCAAGCTAGCGTAGCCACCCTTCACCAGTGACCAAGCTAGCGTAGCTACCCTTCACCAGTGACCAAGCTAGCGTAGCTACCCTTCACCAGTGACCAAGCTAGCGTAGCTACCCTTCACCAGTGACCAAGCTCGCGTAGCTACCCTTCACCGGTGACCAAGCTAGCGTAGCTACCCTTCACCAGTGACCAAGCTAGCATAGCTACCCTTCACCGGTGACCAAGCTAGCGTAGCTATCCTCCACCAGTGACCAAGCTAGCGTAGCTACCATTCACCAGTGACCAAGCTAGCGTAGCTACCCTTCACCAGTGACCAAGCTAGCATAGCTACCCTTCACCAGTGACCAAGCTAGCGTAGCTACCCACCACCATTGACCAAGCTAGCGTAGCTACCCTTCACCAGTGACCAAGCTAGCGTAGCTACCCTTCACCAGTGACCAAGCTAGCGTAGCTACCCTTCACCAGTGACCAAGCTAGCGTAGCTACCCCCCACCAGTGACCAAGCTAGCGTAGCTACCCTTCACCAGTGACCAAGCTAGCGTAGCTACCCTTCACCAGTGACCAAGCTAGCGTAGCTACCCTTCACCAGTGACCAAGCTAGCATAGCTACCCTTCACCAGTGACCAAGCTAGCGTAGCTACCCTTCACCAGTGACCAAGCTAGCGTAGCTACCGTTCACCAGTGACCAAGCTAGCGTAGCTACCGTTCACCAGTGACCAAGCTAGCGTAGCTACCCTTCACCAGTGACCAAGCTAGCGTAGCTACCCTTCACCAGTGACCAAGCTAGCGTGTCTACCATTCACCAGTGACCAAGCTAGCGTAGCTACCCTTCACCAGTGACCAAGCTAGCGTAGCTACCCTTCACCAGTGACCAAGCTAGTGTAGCTACCCTTCACCAGTGACCAAGCTAGCGTAGCTACCCTTCACCAGTGACCAAGCTAGCATAGCTACCCTTCACCAGTGACCAAGCTAGCGTAGCTACCCACCACCATTGACCAAGCTAGCGTAGCTACCCTTCACCAGTGACCAAGCTAGCGTAGCTACCCTTCACCAGTGACCAAGCTAGCGTAGCTACCCTTCACCAGTGACCAAGCTAGCGTAGCTACCCCCCACCAGTGACCAAGCTAGCGTAGCTACCCTTCACCAGTGACCAAGCTAGCGTAGCTACCCTTCACCAGTGACCAAGCTAGCGTAGCTACCCTTCACCAGTGACCAAGCTAGCATAGCTACCCTTCACCAGTGACCAAGCTAGCGTAGCTACCCTTCACCAGTGACCAAGCTAGCGTAGCTACCGTTCACCAGTGACCAAGCTAGCGTAGCTACCGTTCACCAGTGACCAAGCTAGCGTAGCTACCCTTCACCAGTGACCAAGCTAGTGTAGCTACCCTTCACCAGTGACCAAGCTAGTGTAGCTACCATTCACCAGTGACCAAGCTAGCGTAGCTACCCTTCAACAGTGACCAAGCTAGCGTAGCTACCCTTCAACAGTGACCAAGCTAGCGTAGCTACCCTTCACCAGTGACCAAGCTAGTGTAGCTACCGTTCACCAGTGACCAAGCTAGTGTAGCTACCGTTCACCATTGACCAAGCTAGCATAGCTACCCTTCACCATTGACCAAGCTAGTGTAGCTACCGTTCACCAGTGACCAAGCTAGCGTAGCTACCCTTCACCAGTGACCAAGCTAGCATAGCTACCGTTCACCAGTGACCAAGCTAGCGTAGCTACCCTTCACCAGTGACCAAGCTAGCGTAGCTACCCTTCACCAGTGACCAAGCTAGTGTAGCTACCCTTCACCAGTGACCAAGCTAGCGTGGCTACCATTCACCAGTGACCAAGCTCGCGTAGCTACCCTTCACCAGTGACCAAGCTAGCGTAGCTACCCTTCACCAGTGACCAAGCTAGCATAGCTACCCT
Source organism: Oncorhynchus keta (assembly GCF_023373465.1). NCBI lineage: Eukaryota > Metazoa > Chordata > Actinopteri > Salmoniformes > Salmonidae > Oncorhynchus > Oncorhynchus keta. The sequence goes on along the minus strand of NC_068435.1, from coordinate 5,577,981 downwards.
TCACCGGTGACCAAGCTAGCGTAGCTATCCTCCACCAGTGACCAAGCTAGCGTAGCTACCATTCACCAGTGACCAAGCTAGCGTAGCTACCCTTCACCAGTGACCAAGCTAGCATAGCTACCCTTCACCAGTGACCAAGCTAGCGTAGCTACCCCCCACCAGTGACCAAGCTAGCGTAGCTACCATTCACCAGTGACCAAGCTAGCGTAGCTACCCTTCACCAGTGACCAAGCTAGCGTAGCTACCCTTCACCATTAACCTAGCTAGCATAGCTACCCTTCATCATTGACCAAGCTAGCGTAGCTACCCTTCACCAGTGACCAAGCTAGCGTAGCTACCCTTCACCAGTAACCAAGCTAGCGTAGCCACCCTTCACCAGTGACCAAGCTAGCGTAGCTACCCTTCACCAGTGACCAAGCTAGCGTAGCTACCCTTCACCAGTGACCAAGCTAGCGTAGCTACCCTTCACCAGTGACCAAGCTCGCGTAGCTACCCTTCACCGGTGACCAAGCTAGCGTAGCTACCCTTCACCAGTGACCAAGCTAGCATAGCTACCCTTCACCGGTGACCAAGCTAGCGTAGCTATCCTCCACCAGTGACCAAGCTAGCGTAGCTACCATTCACCAGTGACCAAGCTAGCGTAGCTACCCTTCACCAGTGACCAAGCTAGCATAGCTACCCTTCACCAGTGACCAAGCTAGCGTAGCTACCCACCACCATTGACCAAGCTAGCGTAGCTACCCTTCACCAGTGACCAAGCTAGCGTAGCTACCCTTCACCAGTGACCAAGCTAGCGTAGCTACCCTTCACCAGTGACCAAGCTAGCGTAGCTACCCCCACCAGTGACCAATCTAGCGTAGCTACCCTTCACCAGTGACCAAGCTAGCGTAGCTACCCTTCACCAGTGACCAAGCTAGTGTAGCTACCCTTCACCAGTGACCAAGCTAGCATAGCTACCCTTCACCAGTGACCAAGCTAGCGTAGCTACCCTTCACCAGTGACCAAGCTAGCGTAGCTACCGTTCACCAGTGACCAAGCTAGCGTAGCTACCGTTCACCAGTGACCAAGCTAGCGTAGCTACCCTTCACCAGTGACCAAGCTAGCGTAGCTACCCTTCACCAGTGACCAAGCTAGCGTGTCTACCATTCACCAGTGACCAAGCTAGCGTAGCTACCCTTCACCAGTGACCAAGCTAGCGTAGCTACCCTTCACCAGTGACCAAGCTAGTGTAGCTACCCTTCACCAGTGACCAAGCTAGCGTAGCTACCCTTCACCAGTGACCAAGCTAGCATAGCTACCCTTCACCAGTGACCAAGCTAGCGTAGCTACCCACCACCATTGACCAAGCTAGCGTAGCTACCCTTCACCAGTGACCAAGCTAGCGTAGCTACCCTTCACCAGTGACCAAGCTAGCGTAGCTACCCTTCACCAGTGACCAAGCTAGCGTAGCTACCCCCCACCAGTGACCAAGCTAGCGTAGCTACCCTTCACCAGTGACCAAGCTAGCGTAGCTACCCTTCACCAGTGACCAAGCTAGCGTAGCTACCCTTCACCAGTGACCAAGCTAGCATAGCTACCCTTCACCAGTGACCAAGCTAGCGTAGCTACCCTTCACCAGTGACCAAGCTAGCGTAGCTACCGTTCACCAGTGACCAAGCTAGCGTAGCTACCGTTCACCAGTGACCAAGCTAGCGTAGCTACCCTTCACCAGTGACCAAGCTAGTGTAGCTACCCTTCACCAGTGACCAAGCTAGTGTAGCTACCATTCACCAGTGACCAAGCTAGCGTAGCTACCCTTCAACAGTGACCAAGCTAGCGTAGCTACCCTTCAACAGTGACCAAGCTAGCGTAGCTACCCTTCACCAGTGACCAAGCTAGTGTAGCTACCGTTCACCAGTGACCAAGCTAGTGTAGCTACCGTTCACCATTGACCAAGCTAGCATAGCTACCCTTCACCATTGACCAAGCTAGTGTAGCTACCGTTCACCAGTGACCAAGCTAGCGTAGCTACCCTTCACCAGTGACCAAGCTAGCATAGCTACCGTTCACCAGTGACCAAGCTAGCGTAGCTACCCTTCACCAGTGACCAAGCTAGCGTAGCTACCCTTCACCAGTGACCAAGCTAGTGTAGCTACCCTTCACCAGTGACCAAGCTAGCGTGGCTACCATTCACCAGTGACCAAGCTAGCGTAGCTACCCTTCACCAGTGACCAAGCTAGCGTAGCTACCCTTCACCAGTGACCAAGCTAGTGTAGCTACCCTTCACCAGTGACCAAGCTAGTGTAGCTACCCTTCACCAGTGACCAAGCTAGTGTAGCTACCGTTCACCATTGACCAAGCTAGCATAGCTACCCTTCACCATTGACCAAGCTAGCGTAGCTACCCTTCACCAGTGACCAAGCTAGCGTAGCTACCCTTCCCCATTAACCAAGCTAGCGTAGCTACCCTTCACCAGTGACCAAGCTAGCGTAGCTACCCTTCATAAGTATCTTGCTGACATCAAATGTTAGATGTCTGACAGTTTTCTCCAGCTCAATGATAAGACATCCGAGGTTGTTGTATTTGGTCCCCACCTTGAAGGGAGTCAGATTGTAGATAACCTTAGAACTGTTTCCACCAATGTAAAGTCCAGAAACCTTGGCGTCTTCTTTGACCCTGACCTAAACCTGGAGCTGCATGTAAAGAAGGTTGTCCAGTGCTGCTTTTATCATCCAAGAAATACAGCCGAAGTCAAGTCTTTTATTCCAGCCACTGATCTGGAGAAAGTTATACAGGCTTTTATTTCCTCACGTCTAGATGACTGTACCTCTTTGTATCGTCGTCCGAGTCAGAAATCACTCTGTCTCCTACAGTCAGTTCAAAACGCTGCAGCTCGGCTTTTAACAGGAACCAGGAAATGTAAACATACCACACATATTCTAGCTTCTCTACACTGACTTCTAGTCACTTTTTAGGTACATTTTAAAATGTTATCAATCACGTTTAAGGCTTGATTCTGCCCCATCTTATATCTCAGATCTTTTATCTCTACTACGAGCCAGGATGCAGGCTGAGAAAAGTTAGCGTTTTTCATCATGAATGTTGTTCTGGAGGCAGCTCTGCAGAGTGGTCACTAGCTAGTACAAAGTCCAAAAATATGATTTTAAACCTAAGCTTAAGCTTAACCTTAACCACACTGCTTAACCCTCATGTTTTCATGAATTTATACAATGTAACCCATTTTTGACTTTGCAGCTGGTTTATCTAAGGGGCAATCGCTCAGTTTTGCCTCCAGGACAAGACTCAACAATAAAGGTCAACCTGCACTGAGGTCCTTTGGTAGGGAACTCTTGTCCATACCAAAGTCTAGGTTGAAAACTAAAGGACACCGGGCATTTGCCATTAGTGCCCCTAGACTTTGGAATGGTCTACCAGAGTACAACCAGGCTTGCAGACTCAGTGCCTCTGCTGATGACACACTTTTATAAAGATGCTTTTCATTTTTGATTTAGATTTTAGATCTTTTTAAAAATGTCTCCTTCCTCCTGTCTTTGTTCCTTTGTTAGTACTTGTGTTTTGTTATTTTATGATGTAAAGCACTTTGTTACTTGTATTGAACAGAACAATACAAGTAAAGGCATTCTTATTAGTGTTAGACTAAAATACCTTTTAATGGCTAATCTGAGAGGTCTTCTTTTAATGGCGGATCTGAGAGTTCTAATTTTAATGGAGAATCTGAGAGTTCTTATTTTAATGGCTAATCTGAGAGTTCTTATTTTAATGGAGAATCTGAGAGTTCTTATTTTAATGGCTAATCTGAGAGTTCTTATTTTAATGGAGAATCTGAGAGTTCTTATGACAGTTATTTTAATGGCTAATCTGAGAGTTCTTATTTTAATGGAGAATCTGAGAGTTCTTATTTTAATGGAGAATCTGAGAGTTCTTATGACAGTTATTTTAATGGAGAATCTGAGAGTTCTTATGACAGTTATTTTAATGGAGAATCTGACAGTTCTTATGACAGTTATTTTAATGGAGAATCTGAGAGTTCTTATGACTGTTCTTTTAATGGAGAATCTGACAGTTCTTATGACTGTTCTTTTAATGGAGAATCTGACAGTTCTTATGACAGTTATTTTAATGGAGAATCTGAGAGTTCTTATGACTGTTCTTTTAATGGAGAATCTGACAGTTCTTATGACTGTTCTTTTAATGGAGAATCTGACAGTTCTTATGACTGTTCTTTTAAATGGAGAATCTGAGAGTTCTTATTTTAATGGAGAATCTGAGAGTTCTTCTTTTAATGGAGAATCTGACAGTTCTTATGACTGTTCTTTTAATGGAGAATCTGACAGTTCTTATGACTGTTCTTTTAAATGGAGAATCTGAGAGTTCTTCTTTTAATGGAGAATCTGAGAGTTCTTCTTTTAATGGAGAATCTGAGAGTTCTTCTTTTAATGGAGAATCTGAGAGTTCTTCTTTTAATGGAGAATCTGAGAGTTCTTCTTTTAATGGAGAATCTGAAAGTTCTTCTTTTAATGGAGAATCTGAGAGTTCTTATTTTAATGGAGAATCTGAGAGTTATTTTAATGGAGAATCTGAGAGTTATTTTAATGGAGAATCTGAGAGTTATTTTAATGGCGGATCTGAGAGTTCTTATTTTAATGGAGATTCTGAGAGATCTTCTTTAATGGAGAATCTGAGAGTTCTTATGACAGTTCTTTTAATGGAGAATCTGAGCGTTCTTTAATGGAGAATCTGGGAGTTCTTCTTTTGATGGAGAATCTGAGAGTTCTTATTTTATTGCAGAATCTGAGAGTTCTAATTTTATTGCAGAATCTGAGAGTTCTAATTTTATTGCAGAATCTGAGAGTTCTTGTTTTATTGCAGAATCTGAGAGTTCTTATTTTATTGCAGAATCTGAGAGTTCTTATTTTATTGCAGAATCTGAGAGTTCTTATTTTATTGCAGAATCTGACAGTTCTAATTTTAATGGAGAATCTGAGAGTTCTTATTTTAATGGAGAATCTGAGAGTTCTTATTTTATTGCAGAATCTGAGAGTTCTTATTTTATTGCAGAATCTGAGAGTTCTAATTTTAATGGAGAATCTGAGAGTTCTTATTTTAATGGCGGATCTGAGATGTATATAAAAAATGTCCATTTATTTGGCACGTTTGATCCAGAAGAACACAGCTTCCAACTTGCGCATCGTCACTACAAAATATTTCAAAATTTACCTGTAAACTTTGCCAAAACATTTCAAACTACTTTTGTAATACAACTTTAGGAATGTTTTAACATTAATAATGGATCAAATTGAAAACAGGATGACCTGTGTTCAATACAGGAAGAAGACAAACTGACTCTCATTCAAGATGGCAGTACTTCTTCATTACACAAGGGGAAAAAAACTCAACCAATTTATGAAGACTGGTGACATCCAGTGGAATCGGTATGAACTGCAAACAAGCCCCTTAGAAATCTGGTTTCCCAATGAAAAACCATTGAAAAGACAGTGACTTAAAAAAAAAAACATCTGAATGATTTGTCCTCTGGGTTTTGCCTGCTACATAAGTTCTGTTATACTCACAGACATAGTCCAAACAGTTTTAGAAACTTCAGAGTGTTTTCTATCCAAATCTACTAATAATATGCATAACCCATATTCTGGGGATGAGTAGCAGGCAGTTGAATTTGGGCACACTATTTATCCAAAAGTGAAAATGCTGCCCCCTATCCCAAAGAAGTTGTTTAAGGTGTATTATGGTGAAAATGATCTTCCCCAAACTGGAAACTCACACGCTATGTATGCCAGTTAGGCTCTACACCCCTTGTGAAGTGGATTCATGTGCTTAATTTTATTTGTCCACTTTAGTTGTGATACAAACCTTATCATAACATATAGGCCTATGGGCTAGGCGACATGAGGTCTGATTCGAAAAAGTTGCCACAAAAAAAGACATAGTTTATTTCCTTATGCTGGGCAACATTCACAATTAATTAAAATAAATAATTAATTAATTAAAGTAAATAATTATATAATTGGTTAATATTGTCACCCATCAGGCTATTCTTAATCTAATATTGTCTTTACATATACTAAATAATACACTAAATAATATACGTGTGAAATTAGTTTTGGTTTAGAATGGACCCATTATAATGCACCTGTCTCAGAACAGGGGCAGTGGGGAAAATACATGTCATCTGTGCCCTTAAATAGTGAATGGAGAACACTTTTCCCCCGTGATTCATTTTCATGCCAGCCAGGTAGGCTATACTCCTTTTGTAAAGAGAAGCAATGTGCTCAATATTAGTAAAGTTGAGAAATAAATATAGTAGGCCTAGCCTATAGAAAGCTGACGGGATCCTCCTCTTTTTAATAGAGGCCATCACTCTGTTTTCTCACCCCTATAGAAATGTTGCGCAACATGAGCTCATGGGCTCTCATGAAGTGTTTGATTAGATTTTCCATTACATTTGCATTGTTGTCAGAGTGATTAGAGGGACAATAGAGTGCTGAGTACCAGGCAGTTAGCAAATTTGGTAGGCTACTAATGACCATCAGCAGCATCAGAGCTTGGAGAAGCCTAATTACCATGACTAAACGGTCACCTGGAAATTGACTTCCTTCATCACTCGTGACCGCCAGTGTGGTGGTAATACAGTCACAGCAACAGCCCTAGTATTAATATGTAGTATCAATAGGTATTATCAATAGGAATTATCAATATGTATTATCAATAGGTAGGATCAATATGTATTATCAGTAGGTAGGATCAATAGGTATTATCAATAGGAATTATCAATAGGTAGGATCAATAGGTATTATCAATAGGTATTATCAATAGGAATTATCAATAGGTATTATCAATAGGAATTATCAATAGGTAGGATCAATAGGTATTATCAATAGGTATTATCAATAGGAATTATCAATAGGTATTATCAATAGGTAGGATCAATATGTATTATCAGTAGGTAGGATCAATATGTATTATCAATAGGTATTATCAATAGGACTTATCAATATGTATTATCAATCGGAATTATCAATAGGTATTATCAATAGGAATTATCAATAGGTAGGATCAATAGGTATTATCAATAGGAATTATCAATAGGTAGGATCAATAGGTATTATCAATAGGTATCAATAGGTATTATCAATAGGAATTATCAATAGGTATTATCAATAGGAATTATCAATAGGTAGGATCAATATGTATTATCAATAGGTATTATCAATATGAATTATCAATAGGTATTATCAATAGGAATTATCAATAGGTAGGATCAATAGGAATTATCAATAGGTATTATAACCTGCCGTAACAGTACATCCTCCCCTATAACTAGGTGTTATAACCTGCAGTAACAGTACATAATCCTCCCCTATAACTAGGTGTTATAACCTGCAGTAACAGTACATAATCCTCCCCTATAACTAGGTGTTATAACCTGCCGTAACAGTACATAATCCTCCCCTATAACTAGGTGTTATAACCTGCAGTAACAGTACATAATCCTCCCCTATAACTAGGTGTTATAACCTGCCGTAACAGTACATAATCCTCCCCTATAACTAGGTGTTATAACCTGCAGTAACAGTACATAATCCTCCCCTATAACTAGGTGTTATAACCTGCCGTAACAGTACATAATCCTCCCCTATAACTAGGTGTTATAACCTGCCGTAACAGTACATAATCCTCCCCTATAACTAGGTGTTATAACCTGCCGTAACAGTACATAATCCTCCCCTATAACTAGGTGTTATAACCTGCCGTAACAGTACATCCTCCCCTATAACTAGGTGTTATAACCTGCCGTAACAGTACATAATCCTCCCCTATAACTAGGTGTTATAACCTGCAGTAACATGACATAATCCTCCCCTATAACTAGGTGTTATAACCTGCCGTAACAGTACATCCTCCCCTATAACTAGGTGTTATAACCTGCCGTAATAGTACATAATCCTCCCCTATAACTAGGTGTTATAACCTGCTGTAACAGTACATACTCCTCCCCTATAACTAGGTGTTATAACCTGCCGTAACAGTACATCCTCCCCTATAACTAGATGTTATAACCTGCCGTAAGAGTAAATCCTCCTCCATTCCTAAATGGTATGTCCACCCTCGGTAACAGTCACTTTGTCACTAGACACTTTGTCTAACATTCTTGGCTCCATCTCTCAGTCTCTCTCCATCTTTCACTTGGCAATAAGCCCCCATTGGATCATTTAGCATATACTGTAATACCGGGTGGCATTGTGTAAGTGAGAAACACACAAACCAGAGAAACCCTACACACCAGATGTCCCATTTAGCTCCGAGTACTGCTCCCACACTTCTGAATAGTTAGAACGATCCCACTGGGACGGGAGTGGGAGGGAGAGGAGTAGGATGGAGTTTTTCAGAGAGTGAGATAGAGAGAGGATACCGTTTTGGGAGACCGGGAGTCTTTAAAGGAGAAAGAGAGAGAGGGTGAGAGACTGGAGGAGAGGAACGGGAGGGGAGAAAAAACAAGAGTGGTGCCGCATTGTTTTGCAGCTGTTTAACAGGCTCCTGATAAATTCTGCTATTTGTTGTGTGTGTGGTTTTTGTCACTGATCTTAATGTTTTTAGTACATATCGTTTCTACCTTCATTTCCTTTGACCCAAAAGAGCTTCTGTACTTCAGATGAAGATTTTCTACTTCATCGAGTCGAAATCACAAGACATGCTGCTCACCCCGGAGCTTGGCCCTAATCCCCCGAGACTGGAAAAGGGAAAAGGTGACGTGCGGGTACCCTGACGAAACTACGTCGGTGAATCCGTCTCTACCATCCGTTCTATTGGCGAATGTGCAATCACTGGACGAGCAAACTGGACGAGCTCCGTTCGAGACTATCCTATCAACGGAACCTGATGAACTGTAATATTCTATGTTTCTCGGAGTCGCAGCTGGTTTTTCAATGGGTCGGCAGGACAGAACGGCAGCATCGGGAAAGCTCAAATGGGGGAGATGTGTCAGCTGGTGCACGATCTCTGATATTAAGGAAATCTCGAGGTGTTAGAAAACCTCATGATAAGCCTTAGACCGTAGTATTTACCAAGATATATTTTTCATAGCTGTCTATTTACCCCCACAAACCGACGCTGGCACAAAGACCACACTCAACAAGCTGTATACGGCCATAAGCAAACAATTCTCATCCGGAAGCAGCGCTCCTAGTGGCCGGAGATTCTAATGCAGGACAAAAAATGAAATCTGTTTTACCTCAGTTCTACCATCATGTCACTCTAGGTCATCTTTACTCCACGCAAAGCTCTACCTCACCCTCCAGTTGTCAAATCTGACCATAACTACAAACAAATACTCAAACAGGAAGTACCAGTGATGTGGTGAATACGGAAGTGGTCAGATGATGCATAAGCTACAGGACTGTTTAGCACAGACTGGAATATGTTACGTGATTCATCCGATAGTATTGAGGAGTATACCACCTCAGTCACCGGCTTCATCAATAAGTGCATCGATGACGTCGTCCCCACAGTGACCGTACGTACATATCCCAACCAGAAGCCATGGATTACAGGTAACATCAGCACTGAGCCAAAGGGTCAGTGAAGTTCTCACTTTCAAAGAGCGGGGCACTAATCTGGACGCTTCTAAGAAATCCCACTACGCACTCTGACGAACCATCAAACAGAAAAAGCATCAATTCAGGACTAAGATTGAATCCTACTACTCCGGCTCTGACACTCGTCGCATGTGGCAGGGCTTGCAAACTATCACAGGCTACAAAGGGAAACCCAGCCACGAGCTTCTAAGCTTGCTTCAAGGCAAGCAACACTGAACCATGTATGAGAGTACCAGCTGTTCCAGACAACTATGTGATCACACTCTCCATAGTTGATGTGAGTAAGACCTTTAAACAGGTAAACATTCACACAGAAACAGATGGATTACCAGGAAATTGAGACCCGGTGCATCCTGTTTCCATTGATCATCCTTGAGATGTTTCTACAACTTGATTGGAGTCCAGCTGTTGTAAACTCAATTGATTGGACATGATTTGCAAAATAAAAAACCAAGCCATGAGGACATGAGGTCAAAGGAATTATCCGTAGAGCTCTGAGACAGGATTGTGTCGAGGCAATGATCTGGGGAAGGGTACCAAAAAACATCTGCAGCAATGAATGTCCCCAAGAACACAGTGGCCTCCATAATTCTTAAATGTAAGAAGTTTGGAACTACCAAGAAAAGACCTAGAGATGACCGCCTGGCCAAACTGAGCAATCGGGGGAGAAGGGCCTTGGTCAGGGAGCTGACCAAGAACCCAATGGTCACTCTGACAGAGCTACAGTTCCTCTGCGAAGATGGGAGAACCTTCCAGAAGGACAACCATTTCTGCAGCACTCCACCAATCAGGCCTTTATGGTAGAGTGGCCAGACAGAAGCCACTCCGCAGTAAAAGACACATGACAGCCCGCTAGGATTTTGCCAAGAGGACTCTCAGACCATGAGAAAGAAAATTATCTGGTCTAATGAAACCATTATTAAACTCTTTGGCCTGAATGTCAAACGTCACATCTGGAGGAAACCTTCCTTACAGTGAAGCAAGGTGGTGGCAGCATCATGCTGTGGGGATGCTTTTCAGTGATAGGGACTGGGAGACTAGTCAGGATCGAGGGAAAGATTAACGGAGCAAAGAACAGAGAGATCCTTGATGAAAACCTGCTTCAGAGCGCTCAGGACCTCAGACTGGGGTGAAGATTCACCTTCCAAAAGGACAAAGCAACCTATGCACACAGCCAAGACAACGCATGTGTGGCTTCGGGACAAGTCTCTGAATTTTCTTGAGTGGCCCAGCCAGAGCCTGGACTTGAACCCGATCAACATCTCTATAGCGACCTGAAAATAGCTGTGCTGCGACACTCCCCATCCAACCTGACAGAGCTTGAGAGGATCTTTATTCATTTAATTATTTATATTGGACAACATCACATGAATCAACATCAATATTCAAATTATGCAACATCTACGTAAATGTGCCGGGGTATGTAAAAAAAAAACGAATATGCATACGTAGACCAGTTAAGGACAATTACACCGTAACAGTACATCCTCCCCTATAACTAGGTGTTATAACCTGCAGTAACAGTACACAATACCAATACTCACTAAAACAATACAAAACACCAATCCATTACATCCAATAATATATCATTTACAATTCTAACGACAACAACATCATCAACTGTCGTCTTACATATGAGGAACCACAGATAACTCATGTGTACAGATTTGGATAGATTTTAGCCATGTTTTTAATTAAAATGTATGTAAATGTGCAATAATCAGTGCAGTTACTCAAGTCCATGGGCATTGCATTCCATTAAATTGAAGCTCTGACAGAGAAGACCGATGACCGATTTTACTGTGTGGAAAAGGGACAACAATCCCCTCTAGTTACTGCCCTTGTTATCCTGGAAGTGCTTTCTTTGAGCATAGAGGTGGAAGGGCAAGACCCAGGGTTTTCATCTACATACTGCTTAAAGCTATCCAGACTGAATCCAGACCGAATAAATTATGTTTGTGAATGATGTGACAATGTTGGTAATTGTTCGGTTTCTATTAAAAATCTTAAGTGTTTGTTTTTGTAGAGTGATTCAATTGGTTTCAGAATAGTAGCTCCTGGTTTGTGACCAGCTTGTGAGACAATATCTCCGATGTGAGAAGATCACAGCATGCAGGAGGCAGGGCCTCCTGAGGAAGGAAAGGTCTTATCAACCTAAAGTTGGACCGTGTTTAACCACCTTCTTCACATGTTCCTCAAATGTTAGACACAACTTTCAGATTCTTGCTATACTGTAATTACTTCACCACCATGGCCTATTTATTGCCTTAACTCCCTTATCTTACCTCATTTGCGCTCACTGTACATAGACTTTTTTGTTTTCTTTTGTTCTACTGTATTATATTATTATCGGCCTGGCAACGCCGACGCTCGTTGGCGCACGAGCAATGTGCGTGCAATGATTGAATAATATGTAGGTGTACATTTATTTTGCAAAGCTCGTTCACGTGACACGTCCGGTTTGGGCAGCGTCTAAGGACCCTGGGACTGAACATCACCTTCTGCAACTGGATCCTGGACTTTATGACAGGCCGCCCTCAGTTGGTAGGCAACAACACATCCGCCACGCTGACCCTCAACACTGGGGCCCCTCAAGGGTGTGTGCTTAGTCCCCTCCTGTACTCCCTGTGCACCCACGACTGCGTAGGCAGGCACGACTCCAACACCATCATTAAATTTAGCTGACTATACGACGGTGGTAGTCCTGATCACTGACGATAATGAGACAGCCTATAGGGAGGAGGTCAGACATCTGGCTAGTTTGGTGGCAGGTCAACAACCTCTACCTCAATGTCAGCAGAACAATGGAGCTTGTCGTGGACTACGGGAAACCGAGGGCCGAGCACGCACCCATTCACATCTACGGGCTGTAGTGGAGTGGGTAGACAGCTTCAAGTTCCATGGTGTCCACATCACTAAGGATCTTTCATGGTCCACACCTTCTAACACAGTCGTGAAGAGGGCATGACAACGCCTCTTCCCCCCTCAGGAGGATGAAAAGATTTGGCACGGGTCCTCAGATCCTCAAAGTTCTACAGCTGCACCATAGAGAGCATCCTGACTGGCTGCAGCACCGCCTGGTATGGCAGCTGCTTGACATCCGACTGCAAGGCGCTACAGGGTACATCACTGTGGCCGAGTTCCCTGCCTTAGAGGAGAGAGAAGGAAAGAGACTTGAGGAGTACA
>NC_068435.1:5547684-5562684 GCF_023373465.1 Oncorhynchus keta | reverse complement strand
CAGGACTGACACCTCTCTACTGATTAAAATACACTGCAGTTTATGTAACAGGACTGACACCTCTCTACTGATTAGAATACACTGCAGTTTATGTAACAGGACTGACACCTCTCTACTGATTAGAATACACTGCAGTTTATGTAACAGGACTGACACCTCTCTACTGATTAGAATACACTGCAGTTTATGTAACAGGACTGACACCTCTCTACTGATTAGAATACACTGCAGTTTATGTAACAGGAATGACACCTCTCTACTGATTAGAATACACTGCAGTTTATGTAACAGGACTGACACCTCTCTACTGATTAGAATACACTGCAGTTTATGTAACAGGAATGACACCTCTCTACTGATTAGAATACACTGCAGTTTATGTAACAGGACTGACACCTCTCTACTGATTAGAATACACTGCAGTATATGTAACAGGACTGACACCTCTCTACTGATTAGAATACACTGCAGTTTATGTAACAGGACTGACACCTCTCTACTGATTAGAATACACTGCAGTTTATGTAACAGGAATGACACCTCTCTACTGATTAGAATACACTGCAGTATATGTAACAGGAATTACACCTCTCTACTGATTAGAATACACTGCAGTTTATGTAACAGGAATGACACCTCTCTACTGATTAGAATACACTGCAGTTTATGTAACAGGAATTACACCTCTCTACTGATTAGAATACACTGCAGTTTATGTAACAGGAATGACACCTCTCTACTGATTAGAATACACTGCAGTTTATGTAACAGGACTGACACCTCTCTACTGATTAGAATACACTGCAGTTTATGTAACAGGAATGACACCTCTCTACTGATTAGAATACACTGCAGTTTATGTAACAGGACTGACACCTCTCTACTGATTAGAATACACTGCAGTTTATGTAACAGGAATTAATCAGACAGGAATGACACCTCTCTACTGATTAGAATACACTGCAGTTTATGTAACAGGAATGACACCTCTCTACTGATTAGAATACACTGCAGTTTATGTAACAGGAATGACACCTCTCTACTGATTAGAATACACTGCAGTTTATGTAACAGGAATGACACCTCTCTACTGATTAGAATACACTGCAGTTTATGTAACAGGAATGACACCTCTCTTTATGTAACAGGAATGACACCTACTGATTAGAATACACTGCAGTTTATGTAACAGGACTGACACCTCTCTACTGATTAGAATACACTGCAGTTTATGTAACAGGAATGACACCTCTCTACTGATTAGAATACAGTGCAGTTTATGTAACAGGACTGACACCTCTCTACTGATTAAAATACACTGCAGTTTATGTAACAGGACTGACACCTCTCTACTGATTAGAATACACTGCAGTTTATGTAACAGGACTGACACCTCTCTACTGATTAGAATACACTGCAGTATATGTAACAGGACTGACACCTCTCTACTGATTAGAATACACTGCAGTTTATGTAACAGGAATGACACCTCTCTACTGATTAGAATACACTGCAGTATATGTAACAGGAATGACACCTCTCTACTGATTAGAATACACTGCAGTTTATGTAACAGGACTGACACCTCTCTACTGATTAGAATACACTGCAGTTTATGTAACAGGACTGACACCTCTCTACTGATTAGAATACACTGCAGTTTATGTAACAGGACTGACACCTCTCTACTGATTAGAATACACTGCAGTTTATGTAACAGGACTGACACCTCTCTACTGATTAGAATACACTGCAGTATATGTAACAGGACTGACACCTCTCTACTGATTAGAATACACTGCAGTATATGTAACAGGACTGACACCTCTCTACTGATTAGAATACACTGCAGTTTATGTAACAGGAATGACACCTCTCTACTGATTAGAATACACTGCAGTTTATGTAACAGGACTGACACCTCTCTACTGATTAGAATACACTGCAGTTTATGTAACAGGACTGACACCTCTCTACTGATTAGAATACACTGCAGTTTATGTAACAGGACTGACACCTCTCTACTGATTAGAATACACTGCAGTATATGTAACAGGAATGACACCTCTCTACTGATTAGAATACACTGCAGTTTATGTAACAGGAATGACACCTCTCTACTGATTAGAATACACTGCAGTTTATGTAACAGGACTGACACCTCTCTACTGATTAGAATACACTGCAGTTTATGTAACAGGAATGACACCTCTCTACTGATTAGAATACACTGCAGTTTATGTAACAGGAATGACACCTCTCTACTGATTAGAATACACTGCAGTTTATGTAACAGGAATGACACCTCTCTACTGATTAGAATACACTGCAGTATATGTAACAGGAATGAATCAGACAGGAATGACACCTCTCTACTGATTAGAATACACTGCAGTATATGTAACAGGACTGACACCTCTCTACTGATTAGAATACACTGCAGTATATGTAACATGAATGAATCAGACATGATGCAATATGCTTCAATAGGTTTTATGGCATTTGAATGATTCTAAAATACAATAATTTGCATATGCAACCATCTACCAATACAGATACAGTAGCAATACTAGTCAACCCTGTTTTCTGCATTTGACCACAGATTCTCTTCCACATCACATCTTATGTCATCTTGGGCAATACACCTACAGTAGGAAAGAATCTTTTGGCATGCCTGGTCCATACCTGCCAATCTTCTGCAGATATGTCCAGGCCTCCAGCATTCATTGCGTCCAAGAGGGACATTTGATCATGTGGATGGTGGTTATAAACCTTCCATCTCCGCGAGGAAAATAATTCCTCTATGGGGTTGAGGAATGGAGAGTAAGGTGGGAGGAACATAATTCCTCTATGGGGTTGAGGAATGGAGAGTAAGGTGGGAGGAACATAGTTCCCCTATGGGGTTGAGGAATGGAGAGTAAGGTGGGAGGAACATAGTTCCCCTATGGGGTTGAGGAATGGAGAGTAAGGTGGGAGGAACATAATTCCCCTATGGGGTTGAGGAATGGAGAGTAAGGTGAGAGGAAAAGTGGCACCATCCTGGGATGGGCTGTAGGTGAGAGGAAAAGTGGCACCATCCTGGGATGGGCTGTAGGTGAGAGGAAAAGTGGCACCATCCTGGGATGGGCTGTAGGTGAGAGGAAAAGTGGCACCATCCTGGGATGGGCTGTAGGTGAGAGGAAAAGTGGCACCATCCTGGGATGGGCTGTAGGTGAGAGGAAAAGTGGCACCATCCTGGGATGGGCTGTAGGTGAGAGGAAAAGTGGCACCATCCTGGGATGGGCTGTAGGTGAGAGGAAAAGTGGCACCATCCTGGGATGGGCTGTAGGTGAGAGGAAAAGTGGCACCATCCTGGGATGGGCTGTAGGTGAGAGGAAAAGTGGCACCATCCTGGGATGGGCTGTAGGTGAGAGGAAAAGTGGCACCATCCTGGGATGGGCTGTAGGTGAGAGGAAAAGTGGCACCATCCTGGGATGGGCTGTAGGTGAGAGGAAAAGTGGCACCATCCTGGGATGGGCTGTAGGTGAGAGGAAAAGTGGCACCATCCTGGGATGGGCTGTAGGTGAGAGGAAAAGTGGCACCATCCTGGGATGGGCTGTAGGTGAGAGGAAAAGTGGCACCATCCTGGGATGGGCTGTAGGTGTCTCTGACCTCTGACCTGTAAACCACTCTGTGACTGCAGGAGTGGTGAAACGCCATACAATTACAAACAATTCACCTCTCTGCAACCCTTTCCTCACCTGGCACAACCCTTCCATAGAGGTCACCCAGGAATGTAATGAGACGCTCGGTGTTGTATGGCACAACCCTTCCATAGAGGTCACCCAGGAATGTAATGAGACGCTCGGTGTTGTATGGCACAACCCTTCCATAGAGGTCACCCAGGAATGTAATGAGACGCTCGGTGTTGTACGGCCCAACCCCTCCATAGAGGTCACCCAGGAATGTAATGAGACACTCGGTGTTGTATGGCCCAACCCTTCCATAGAGGTCATCCAGGAATGTAATGAGACACTCGGTGTTGTATGGCCCAACCCTTCCATAGAGGTCATCCAGGAATGTAATGAGACACTCGGTGTTGTACGGCCCAACCCTTCCATAGAGGTCATCCAGGAATGTAATGAGACGCTCAGTGTTGTATGGCCCAACCCTTCCATAGAGGTCATCCAGGAATGTAATGAGACGCTTGGTGTTGTATGGCCCAACCCTTCCATAGAGGTCATCCAGGAATGTAATGAGACGCTCGGTGTTGTACGGCACAACCCTTCCATAGAGGTCGTCCAGGAATGTAATGAGACACTCGGTGTTGTATGACCCAACCCTTCCATAGAGGTCATCCAGGAATGTAATGAGACGCTCGGTGTTGTACGGCCCAACCCTTCCATAGAGGTCATCCAGGAATGTAATGAGACGCTCAGTGTTGTATGGCCCAACCCTTCCATAGAGGTCATCCAGGAATGTAATGAGACGCTTGGTGTTGTATGGCCCAACCCTTCCATAGAGGTCACCCAGGAATGTAATGAGACGCTCAGTGTTGTATGGCCCAACCCTTCCATAGAGGTATCCAGGAATGTAATGAGACGCTTGGTGTTGTATGGCCCAACCCTTCCATAGAGGTCATCCAGGAATGTAATGAGACGCTCGGTGTTGTATGGCCCAACCCTTCCATAGAGGTCATCCAGGAATGTAATGAGACGCTCGGTGTTGTATGGCCCAACCCTTCCATAGAGGTCATCCAGGAATGTAATGAGACGCTCAGTGTTGTATGACCCAACCCTTCCATAGAGGTCATCCAGGAATGTAATGAGACACTCGGTGTTGTACGGCCCAACCCTTCCATAGAGGTCACCCAGGAATGTAATGAGACGCTCGGTGTTGTATGGCACAACCCTTCCATAGAGGTCACCCAGGAATGTAATGAGACGCTCGGTGTTGTATGACCCAACCCTTCCATAGAGGTCACCCAGGAATGTAATGAGACGCTCGGTGTTGTATGACCCAACCCTTCCATAGAGGTCACCCAGGAATGTAATGAGACGCTCGGTGTTGTATGACCCAACCCTTCCATAGAGGTCATCCAGGAATGTAATGAGACACTCGGTGTTGTACGGCACAACCCTTCCATAGAGGTCACCCAGGAATGTAATGAGACGCTCGGTGTTGTATGGCCCAACCCTTCCATAGAGGTCATCCAGGAATGTAATGAGACACTCGGTGTTGTACGGCACAACCCTTCCATAGAGGTCACCCAGGAATGTAATGAGACGCTCGGTGTTGTATGGCCCAACCCTTCCATAGAGGTCATCCAGGAATGTAATGAGACACTCGGTGTTGTACGGCCCAACCCTTCCATAGGGGTCATCCAGGAATGTAATGAGACACTCAGTGTTGTACGGCACAACCCTTCCATAGAGGTCATCCAGGAATGAAATGAGACACTCAGTGTTGTACGGCCCAACCCTTCCATAGAGGTCATCCAGGAATGTAATGAGACACTCGGTGTTGTACGGCCCAACCCTTCCATAGAGGTCATCCAGGAATGTAATGAGACACTCGGTGTTGTACGGCCCAACCCTTCCATAGAGGTCATCCAGGAATGTAATGAGACGCTCGGTGTTGTACGGCCCAACCCTTCCATAGAGGTCACCCAGGAATGTAATGAGACGCTCGGTGTTGTATGGCCCAACCCTTCCATAGAGGTCATCCAGGAATGTAATGAGACGCTCGGTGTTGTACGGCCCAACCCTTCCATAGAGGTCATCCAGGAATGTAATGAGACGCTCGGTGTTGTACGGCCCAACCCCTCCATAGAGGTCACCCAGGAATGTAATTAGACACTCGGTGTTGTACGGCCCAACCCTTTCATAGAGGTCATCCAGGAATGTAATGAGACACTCGGTGTTTTACGGCCCAACCCTTCCATAGAGGTCATCCAGGAATGTAATGAGACACTCGGTGTTGTACGGCCCAACCCTTCCATAGAGGTCATCCAGGAATGTAATGAGACGCTCTGTGTTGTACGGCCCAACCCTTCCATAGAGGTCATCCAGGAATGTAATGAGACGCTCGGTGTTGTACGGCCCAACCCTTTCATAGAGGTCATCCAGGAATGTAATGAGACGCTCGGTGTTGTACGGCCCAACCCTTCCATAGAGGTCATCCAGGAATGTAATGAGACGCTCGGTGTTGTACGGCCCAACCCTTCCATAGAGGTCATCCAGGAATGTAATGAGACGCTCGGTGTTGTACGGCCCAACCCTTCCATAGAGGTCACCCAGGAATGTAATGAGACACTCGGTGTTGTACGGCCAAACCCTTCCATAGAGGTCACCCAGGAATGTAATGAGACGCTCGGTGTTGTACGGCCCAACCCTTCCATAGAGGTCATCCAGGAATGTAATAGACGCTCGGTGTTGTACGGCCAAACCCTTCCATAGAGGTCATCCAGGAATGTAATGAGACGCTCGGTGTTGTACGGCACAAGTAGCGGTTTGTGTAACAGCCATCCAACAGAGGGTATTGCTGGACACATTGTGATGTTGACACCCCTCTGACCCGGGATGTTCCACTGTGGCTCTTTTCCCCAATCAGTCACCAATCAATCATCAATCAGAAGACACACCTCCTCCTGTTTCCTACCCAATCACATTCCTTCCTCGCCGCCGTGTTTTGGCCAAGTTGACACCAGCCTCATCCACAAAGATGTGGGGTGTTTGCCTGGCTTCAGTCTCCATGACTCTCTAAAATAAATCCACAAGGCAACATAAGAGTTAGGCTCTTACGGTAGTTTAAGTTATACCTCAAAACATGCCATTGTTGTGCCTCAGCCCTGTTTGGTATTGTACAAAACCTGTTCTGTATTTTATAGTCATCTTACCTGGACCTATTGGTTCCTGAGTTGCTTGACTCGTTCAGAGTTCCTCTCTAAGGGGACAGTGTTCAGAGTTCGTTCAGAGTTCCTCTCTAAGGGGACAGTGTTCAGAGTTCGTTCAGAGTTCCTCTCGAAGGGGACAGTGTTCAGAGTTCGTTCAGAGTTCCTCTCTAAGGGGACAGTGTTCAGAGTTCGTTCAGAGTTCCTCTCTAAGGGGACAGTGTTCAGAGTTCGTTCAGAGTTCCTCTCTAAGGGGACAGTGTTCAGAGTTCGTTCAGAGTTCCTCTCTAAGGGGACAGTGTTCAGAGTTCGTTCAGAGTTCCTCTCTAAGGGGACAGTGTTCAGAGTTCGTTCAGAGTTCCTCTCTAAGGGGACAGTGTTCAGAGTTCGTTCAGAGTTCCTCTCTAAGGGGACAGTGTTCAGAGTTCGTTCAGAGTTCCTCTCTAAGGGGACAGTGTTCAGAGTTCGTTCAGAGTTCCTCTCTAAGGGGACAGTGTTCAGAGTTCGTTCAGAGTTCCTCTCTAAGGGGACAGTGTTCAGAGTTCGTTCAGAGTTTCTCTCTAAGGGGACAGTGTTCAGAGTTCGTTCAGAGTTTCTCTCTAAGGGGACAGTGTTCAGAGTTCGTTCAGAGTTTCTCTCTAAGGGGACAGTGTTCAGAGTTCGTTCAGAGTTTCTCTCTAAGGGGACAGTGTTCAGAGTTCGTTCAGAGTTTCTCTCTAAGGGGACAGTGTTCAGAGTTCGTTCAGAGTTCCTCTCTAAGGGGACAGTGTTCAGAGTTCGTTCAGAGTTCCTCTCTAAGGGGACAGTGTTCAGAGTTCGTTCAGAGTTCCTCTCTAAGGGGACAGTGTTCAGAGTTCGTTCAGAGTTCCTCTCTAAGGGGACAGTGTTCAGAGTTCGTTCAGAGTTCCTCTCTAAGGGGACAGTGTTCAGAGTTCGTTCAGAGTTCCTCTCTAAGGGGACAGTGTTCAGAGTTCGTTCAGAGTTCCTCTCTAAGGGGACAGTGTTCAGAGTTCCTCTCTAAGGGGACAGTGTTCAGAGTTCCTCTCTAAGGGGACAGTGTTCAGAGTTCCTCTCTAAGGGGACAGTGTTCAGAGTTCCTCTCTAAGGGGACAGTGTTCAGAGTTCGTTCAGAGTTCCTCTCTAAGGGGACAGTGTTCAGAGTTCCTCTCTAAGGGGACAGTGTTCAGAGTTCCTCTCTAAGGGGACAGCTGCTTCATCCTGACTTGATGATGTTTCAGGACTCTAGAAATAGTTGTTATGGTTACATTGGGAAGATTTCCAAATGTAATGTTGTCTGCCAACACTCTGTCCTCAATCTCTTTGAGTTGTATACCTTTGTTTCTGATTCCCATACCAACGGTGACAGTTTCCTGCACAGCAGTGTAAATCCTACCTCTCCCGCCCGTGGGAGGAAACCGTCGGGACCTAATCAGAACTACAAAAACAATTACGCACAAGTGGGTTTGGAGGCTGTGCTCAATTTACTTCTGCCGTGTGCAGTTCAGTCAGATGCCCGTGCAGAATGTACAGAATGTACATGTACAGATGTTATAATAGTTGCAGATGTGTCTGCACCACTCTCATAGACCATGATTTATTATATTTATGATCAATTATAGTGGCGCTAAAAACTCAATCTGAGATTACAGCTCTTGATCTTCCTCTCAGTCTTCTTCCACCACACATACGTACGTACTCCTCTTCCTCTTCCTCCCCCAGCCACTCTTCTT
The DNA here is from genome assembly GCF_023373465.1 of Oncorhynchus keta. Taxonomy (NCBI): domain Eukaryota; kingdom Metazoa; phylum Chordata; class Actinopteri; order Salmoniformes; family Salmonidae; genus Oncorhynchus; species Oncorhynchus keta. Next base: position 5,554,083 of record NC_068435.1, on the reverse strand, counting down.
CCTCTGTCAACCACAATAATTGTAAAGTAGGTGGATCAGTGCTATAGGAGGAGCTATAGGATAACGGGCTCACTGTAATGGCTGGAATGGAATCAATGGAACGGAGTCAAGCGTGTTTTCTGTACCATTTCAGCTATTACAATGCGCCCGTCCTACTACAACTCCTCCCACCAGCCTCCTCTGTTAGACGTTTGGCTTAGCGGGCTAATGAGCTCTTCTGGCGAGCAGGAGATCTGGGTTCCGAACCCTGGAGGTCACATACTGTACAGCTATGTACCCTTTATATCTGATGTCTCTGTCTCTCTCCTTCTGTCTCTCTCCTTCTCTGGTCCTTCTGTAGCTCAGTTGGCAGAGCATGGCGCTTGTAACGCCAGGGTAGTGGGTTCGATTCCCGGGACCACCCATACGTAGAATGTATGCACACATGACTGTAAGTCGCTTTGGATAAAAGCGTCTGCTAAATTGCATATATTATCTCTACCTCCCTCCCCTTCTCTCTCTCTCTCTCTCTCTCTCCACCTCCCTCCCCTTCTCTCTCTCTCACTCCCCACCTCCCTCCCCTTCTCTGTCTCTCTCTCTCTCTCTCTCTCTCTCCACCTTCCTCCCCTTCTCTGTCTCTCTCTCCCTCCCTCTCCCTCCCTCCCCACCAGGTCCGATGCAAGAGACGGTGTTTGACTTCTGGAGGATGGTGTGGCAGGAGAACACGGCTGCTATCGTCATGGTCACCAACCTGGTGGAAGTGGGCAGGGTGAGTACACTAAAAGTACAGCCTATTCCCTTCTCTAATGCATTACTTAGAGTGCTAGGTCGGTAGGGACGGTGCCTAGCGTGTGAAAATCAAATGATACACAATTCATTCATAGGACACGTCTAAGCCCTATGTGTCTCTGACCTACAGTAGGACACGTCTAAGCCCTATGTGTCTCTGACCTACAGTAGGACACGTCTACGCCCTGTGTGTCTCTGACGTACAGTAGGACACGTCTACGCCCTATGTGTCTCTGACCTACAGTAGGACACGTCTAAGCCCTATGTGTCTCTGACCTACAGTAGGACACGTCTAAGCCCTATGTGTCTCTGACCTACAGTAGGACACGTCTACGCCCTATGTGTCTCTGACCTACAGTAGGACACGTCTAAAACCTATGTGTCTCTGACCTACAGTAGGACACGTCTAGGCCCTATGTGTCTCTGACCTACAGTAGGACACGTCTAAGCCCTGTGTCTCTGACCTACAGTAGGACACGTCTAAAACCTATGTGTCTCTGACCTACAGTAGGACACGTCTAAGCCCTGTGTCTCTGACCTACAGTAGGACACGTCTAAGCCCTATGTGTCTCTGACCTACAGTAGGACACGTCTAAAACCTATGTGTCTCTGACCTACAGTAGGACACGTCTAAGCCCTGTGTCTCTGACCTACAGTAGGACACGTCTAAAACCTATGTGTCTCTGACCTACAGTAGGACACGTGTCTCTGAACTACAGTAGGACCTCTAGGCCCTATGTGTCTCTGATCTACAGTAGGACACGTCTAAAACCTATGTGTCTCTGACCTACAGTAGGACACGTCTACGCCCTATGTGTCTCTGACCTACAGTAGGACACGTCTAAAACCTATGTGTCTCTGACCTACAGTAGGACACGTCTAAAACCTATGTGTCTCTGACCTACAGTAGGACACGTCTAAAATAGGGTCTGTGTCTCTGACCTACAGTAGGACACGTCTAAAACCTATGTGTCTCTGACCTACAGTAGGACACGTCTAAAACCTATGTGTCTCTGACCTACAGTAGGACACGTGTGAGCCCTATGTGTCTCTGACCTACAGTAGGACACTGTGTCTCTGACCTAAGTGGGTCTACGCCCTATGTGTCTCTGACCTACAGTAGGACACGTCTAGCCCTATGTGTCTCTGAAGTAGGACACGTCTGTGTCTCTGACCTACAGTAGGACACGTCTAAAACCTATGTGTCTCTGACCTACAGTAGGACACGTCTAAAACCTATGTGTCTCTGACCTACAGTAGGACACGTCTACGCCCTGTGTCTCTGACCTAAGTAGGACACGTCTATGTGTCTCTGACCTACAGTAGGACACGTCTAAAACCTATGTGTCTCTGACCTACAGTAGGACACGTCTAAGCCCTGTGTCTCTGACCTACAGTAGGACACGTCTACGCCCTATGTGTCTCTGACCTACAGTAGGACACGTCTACGCCCTATGTGTCTCTGACCTACAGTAGGACACGTCTACGCCCTATGTGTCTCTGACCTACAGTAGGACACGTCTACGCCCTATGTGTCTCTGACCTACAGTAGGACACGTCTACGCCCTGTGTGTCTCTGACCTACAGTAGGACACGTCTAGGCCCTATGTGTCTCTGACCTACAGTAGGACACGTCTACGCCCTATGTGTCTCTGACCTACAGTAGGGCACTGTGTGAGGAATAGGGTCTGTGTCTCTGACCTACAGCAGGGCACTGTGTGAGGAATGGGGTCTGTGTCTCTGACCTACAGCAGGACACTGTGTGAGGAATGGGGTCTGTGTCTCTGACCTACAGCAGGACACTGTGTGAGGAATGGGGTCTGTGTCTCTGACCTACAGTAGGACACTGTGTGAGGAATGGGGTCTGTGTCTCTGACCTACAGCAGGGCACTGTGTGAGGAATAGGGTCTGTGTCTCTGACCTACAGTAGGGCACTGTGTGAGGAATAGGGTCTGTGTCTCTGACCTACAGCAGGACACTGTGTGAGGAATAGGGTCTGTGTCTCTGACCTACAGCAGGACACTGTGTGAGGAATAGGGTCTGTGTCTCTGACCTACAGTAGGGCACTGTGTGAGGAATAGGGTCTGTGTCTCTGACCTACAGCAGGACACTGTGTGAGGAATGGGGTCTGTGTCTCTGACCTACAGCAGGACACTGTGTGATGGTTTTCTTTGAGACAAGGCCTGTATGTATCAGGCTCTACTGTACCATAGTGGAGTTGGTTAAGTTGCTGCTGGACTTAGTGAGCTGTGTCAGGTTAGCTGTTCTCTGTCTCTCTCTCCCCTCTCTACACTCTCTATCGCTCTCTATCGCTCTCTATCGCTCTCTGTCTCTGTCTCTCCCCCCTCTACACTCTTTCTCTCTTTCCATCTTTACACTCTCTGTCCCCCCCTCCCTTTCCATCTCTACACTCTCTATCCCCCACCCTCTCCCTGCTCCCGCGATATCCCTTTCCCCTCTTTCTCCCTCTCCCTTCCTTGTGAAGATCATTGTGAAGTGAGAGGAAGCTGATTGATGGTGTTCATTATAGTGGAGGAGTTGAGGCGACTGACTGATTGACTGGCTGACTACTTTTACTGTTGACTGCATCTGTAGTAAGAGAGTAAGAGAGAGATACTACACCACCAGGCAGGCAGGCAGGCAGACGGACGGACGGACGGACGGACGGACGGACGGACGGACGGACGGACGGACGGACGGACGGACGGACAGACAGACAGACAGACAGAGTGATGTTCATCAGAGTAGAAGCTGTCTCTCCTGGATGTCCTTACAGTAGATAGGAGTGGTGTAACTTGTTATTGAGTGGCTCGTCTGAGTTCCAGGCTACACACTAAATAAATAGAGACGATGGATCTCATTTACCATCTCAAGTACACACACACACACAGAGAATGGCGCCGCAGGGGATGCCGTTTTACCAGCTCCTATCCAATTCTATTTGTGTTTTTTTTTCACTTTGTGTGTAACTTATTCAGTACATGATGTTGCTGCTACCGTCTCTTACAACCGAAAAGAGCTTCTGGATATCAGAACAGCGATAACTCCCCTCGAACTGGACGAAGATTGTTTTCTTTAACGAGTCTGACGCAAAGGATTTTCTTCAGACACCAGACAAGGCCCACATCCCCGTCATCAGGGTGTCTGGTAAAGATCTGTCGGTGAGTGAGTAAGGCCCACATCCCCGTCATTCACATGAAGAAAATACGGGCGGAGATCAGGGTGTCTGGTAAAGATCTGTCGGTGAGTGAGTAAGGCCCACATCCCCGTCATTCACATGAAGAAAATACGGAAATACGGGCGGAGATCAGGGTGCCTGTCGGTGAGTGAGTAACCTGCCGCTACCATCCGTTATATTAGGCAACGTGTAATCACTGGAGAATAAACTGGACGAGCTCCGTTCGAGACTATCCTATCAACGGTACATTAAAAACTGTAATATCTTATGTTTAATTGGATCGTGGCTTAACGACGACACAGACAATATACAGTTGGCTGGGTTTTCCCATGCATCGGTGTAACGGTTCTCTTTAGGTGAAGTAGAGTCAGACCAAAATGCGACGTTGCGATCCATGTTTAATGAAACAAAGTAAACACGAATCAAATACAAAAACAATAAACGTACCACGAAAACCAAAACAGCCTCATACTGGTGCAAACTAACACAGAGACAGTAACAAGGACAATCACCCACAAAACCCAACCCAAAACAGCCTCATACTGGTGCAAAGTAACACAGACAGTAACAAGGACAATCACCCACTAAACCCAACACCAAACAGCCTAATACTGGTGCAAAGTAACACAGAGACAGTAACAAGGACAATCACCCACAAAACCCAACACCAAACAGGCTACCTAAATATGGTTCCCAATCAGAGACAATGACGAACACCTGCCTCTGATTGAGAACCATATCAGGCCAAACATAGAACTAGACAAACTAGACATGTAACATAGAATGCCCACTCAGATCACACCAACCAAAACATAGAAACATGCAAAACAAACTATGGTCAGGGTGTGACAATCGGCAGAACAGAACAACTAAGTCCCGTAAGATGTGGGGTGGGGGTGTGTGTCTATTTGTCAATAACAGATGGTACGCAATGTCTAATATTAATTAAGAAGTCTCTAGGTTTTGCTCGCCTGAGGTAGAGTACAGTTGAAATCGTAAGTTTACATACACCTTAGCCAAGTACATTTAAACTCAGTTTTTCACACTTCCTGACATTTAATCCTAGTAAAAATTCCCTGTCTTGGGTCTGTTAGGATCACCACTTTATTTTAAGAATGTGAAATGTCAGAATAATAGTAGAGAGAAATATTTATTTCAGATTTTATTTATTTTAATCACGTTCCCAGTGGGTCAGAAGTTTACATACACTCAATTAGTATTTGGTAGCACTGCCTTTAAATTGTTTAACTTGGGTCAAACATTTCAAGCTTCCCACAATAAGTTGTGTGAATTTTGAACAATTCCTCCTGACAGAACTGGTGTAACTGAGTCAGGTTTGTAGGCCTCCTTGCTCACAAAAACTTTTTCAGTGTTGCCCACAAAAATGTTCTATAGGTTTGAGGTCAGGGCTTTGTGGTGGCCACTCCAATACCTTGACTTTGTTGTCCTTAAGCCATTTTGCCACAACTTTGGAAGTATGCTTGGGGTCATTGTCCATTTGAAAGACCCATTTGCGACCAAGCTTTAACTTCCGGACTGATGTCTTGAGATGTTGCTTCAATATATCCACATAATATTCCATCCTCATGATGTCAACTATTTTGTGAAGTGCACTAGTCCCTCCTGCAGTAAAACACCCCCACAGCGTGATGCTGCCACCCAGTTCTTCACTGTTGGGATGGTGTTCTTCGGCTTGCAAGCCTCCCCCTTTTTCCTCCAAACATAACGATGGTCACAAACAGTTCTATTTTTGTTTCATCAGACCAGAGGACATTTCTCCAAAAAGTACAGATCTTTGTCCCCGAGTGCAGTTGCAAACCGTAGTCTGGCTTTTTATGGCATTTTATGGCGGTTTGGGAGCAGTGGCTGCTGAGCAGCCTTTCAGGTTATGTTGATATGGAACCTTGCGAAAGTATTCGGCCCCCTTGAACTTTACGACCTTTTGCCACATTTCAAGCTTCAAACATAAAGATATAAAACTGTATTTTTTTGTGAATAATCAACAACAAGTGGGACACATTCATGAAGTGGAACGACATTTATTGGATATTTCAAACTTTTTTAACAAATCAAAAACTGAAAAATTGGGCGTGCAAAATTATTCAGAACCTTTACTTTCAGTGCAGCAAACTCTCTCCAGAAGTTCAGTGAGGATCTCTGAATGATCCAATGTTGGCCTAAATGACTAATGATGATAAATACTGAAAAGATTTCTCAAAAAGTTATATGGCTGCACCATCAAGAGCATCCTGACAGCTGCTCAGCATCCGACCGTAAGGCGCTACAGAGGGTAGTGCGTACAGCCCAGTACATCACTGGGAACAAGCTTCCTGCCACCCAGGACCTACATACTAAGCACTGTCAGATGGAGGCCTAAGAATTTGTCAGAGACTCCAGCCACCCTAGTCATAGACTGTTCTCTCTACTCCCGTACTGTAAGTGGTAGCGGAGCG